>NC_042622.1:4828854-5112112 GCF_901001135.1 Rhinatrema bivittatum
TTCTTCCGCAGTGTCTTCAGGCTTGAAGGATCATGATAGGGCATCTGCCCAGAGATTTTTGTCGGCTGGGCTATAGCAAAGTTCAAAATCGAATCTGGAAAAAAGCAAGGCCCTTCAAGCTTGACAGGCGTTGAGATGTTGTGCTTGACTCAAATGTTCCAGATTCTTATGATCAGTGAACACAGTGAATTTGTGTTGTGCGCCCTCTAGCCACGGGTTCCATTCTTTGAGAGCCAGTTTTATGGCGAGCAGCTCATGATCCCCGATGCTGTAATTTTGCTCTGCAGATGAAAATTTACGGGAATAAAAAGAGCAGGGAACTATGGTACCAGAAATGATGCGTTGGCTCAGGACTGCCCCAGGCCCAATTTATTATTTATTTATTTATTTTTGGTTTTTATATACCGATCTTCCTACATTAGATGCAAATCAAACCGGTTTACATAGAACAAGAAGAAACTTGCTAAAAGGCATTACATAAAACAATGAACAATTATGCAACATTAAATAACATTGTCAAGAGAGTCAACTAATTATACAAAATTGAATTAAATGGTAATCAAAGTGAACATTTGATGTCCTTGTGTTGAACTTAAATAGGTTGAGAGTAACTGAAGGATTCTTCCAGGGAACCTGAAAAAAAAGAAGGAGACTAAAAACAAAGCAAACCAAAAAAGTGAGAAATAAGCAGAGAGGTGTAGCTAAAGAAGGAGGTAATGCTATGAGCTAACAAGAAGGTTCTGGAAAAGCAAGCTTGAATAACCATGTTTTAAGTTTCTTCTTAAACGAGATAGGGCAAGTCTCTTGTCGGAGTTCTGGAGGGAGAGAGTTCCAGTTAGAAGGACCTGCAATAGAAAAGGCCCTTTTTCTTAGAGTTGTTTTAGCTTGAGGGATGAAGAGGGTCCCTAGGTATGCTTTTCTCAAGGGTCTAGTGGAATGATTATGACGAATTTGGAAAGTAAGATCTAGAGGGGCAAGATTGAGTAGGTTTTTATGTGTGATGGTAAGTACTTTATAGATGATTCTATATTTGATGGGGAGCCAGTGGAGGTTGTAAAGTATTGGAGTGATGTGATTCCTCCTCGATGAGTTTGACAGAACCCTGGCAGCTGAATTCATTAACATTTGTAATGGTTTTATAGTTACAGCAGGGAGACCGAACAACAAAGAGTTACAGTAATCAATTTTTGTAAGTAAGATTGCTTGAAGGACCAGACGGAAATCAAAGAAGTGTAGAAGAGGTTTAAGTTTTTTAAGGACTTGTAATTTGAAAAAGCAATCTTTAGTCGTATTGTTGACAAATTTTTTAAAATTGAATTGGTTATCCAAGAAAGTGCCTAAATCTCTTACAAACGAGGAATTTTTGAAGTTATCAGGTATTGTTGAAGAGTGTTGCGGAGAATGGTTATCAGCCTGAGGTTGCGCATTTGGGTGAAAGATAGTTTCTTTAGTAAGAAGGTTTTCATCATGAGAGATGATAAGGAATTCTGTCTTGTCTTTATTAATGACTAGGTTAATTTTAAAGAGTAAAGCGCTGATTTCCTGGAAGCAATTGTTCCAAAAGGAGACAGTTTTTTGTAAAGAATCCTTAATGGGGATGAGAATTTGGATATCGTCCGCGTAGATGTAATGCTTGATTTTCATCTTGGTTAGTAGGAGGCAGAGAGGAAGCAGGTAAATATTGAAAAGGGTAGGAGAAAGTGCAGATCCTTGTGGAACACCCAATTTGGAACTGGTTGAATTTGATAGATTGTTATTGATTTTTACCTTGAATGATCTATTATGCAGGAAGGAACGGAACCAGTTTAATGCAGAGCCCGATATGCCTATATCCTTGAGTCTGTCAAGCAGAATTACATGGTTGACTGTGTCAAAGGCAGCCGACAGATCAAGGAGAATCAGGAGGTGTGATTGTTTGTTATCCATGTTCATTAAGATGGAATCGGTAAGTGAAATCAAAAGTGATTCCGTGCTTAGAGATTTACGAAAACCATATTGTGAAGGTGATAGAATCAAGTGTTCTTCCAAATATTCTGTGAGTTGTTTATTCACTATTTTCTCCATGATCTTGGCTATGAAAGGCAGGTTGGCAATAGGGCGGAAATTAGCTGGGTCAGTAGTAGATAGATTGGGTTTTTTTAGGAGAGGTTTCAAAATAGCTTGTTTTAGAGAATCAGGAACTAATCCTTGAGATAACGAACAGTTGATGATTTTTGCAATGTGTTTGGCAATAGTATTTGGTATTGAAATGAGGAGATTTGATGGGATGGAATCTAGAGGATGAGATGAAGGTTTAAGTTTTTTCAAAATATTTTCCACTTCAAGAGAGGAAGTGGTTTCAAAAGAGTTTAACCTGGCCGACGTCTGTGGTAATGGCACTGTCTGATGGGGGTTGGGAGAATTGTGAGTAGTAAACTGCATGGTAAGATTAGTAATTTTATTTACGAAAAAGTTGGCCAATTCATTCGCTTTGCTGAGAGCGTGATCATCAGGAATTGAAGGTGGTAGTGGTTTTGTGAGGGCAGAAATGTAGGAAAAGAGAGCTTTGGAATCGAAAATGAAGTGGTGGATTTTTTTTGCGAAAAATTCTCTCTTTGCTTTGAGAATAGAGTTTCTGTAATTATTAAGGGTGGATTTGTAGCTTGCTAAAGTTGAGGGAGAAGGATTTCTCCGCCAAATATGTTCTTTATTTCTGAGATGAAGTTTGATTGCTTTCAGTTCCGGTGTGAACCAGGGTTTTCTATTGTCTTGGGCTTTGTGAGTCACCTTAGTGGTTCGGGGGCAGGTTTGGTCAGCAACTTTGTTAATAATAGCATGCCAAGAATTAATGGCGGAAGTTGCATTTGCGACGTCTAGCAGTGGAAGTTCCTTTTCAAGATGATTAGTTAGGACTTCTGTAGAACATGGTTTTCTGAAATGAACTGTAATTTTTGGGAAGGATGGGGGAAGAGCGTTAGCTATTTCGAGTGATGTGGTAATAATTTGGTGGTCCGACCAGGGTACTGGATTACAAGATGGAGTAGAAGCAAGAGAGATACCTTCATTAATGAAAATTAAGTCCAAGATGTGGCCTGCTTTGTGAGTTGAGTTTTTAATGATCTGTGTAAAACCCATGTTTTGAAGAGAAGATAAGAAAATTTCACAGTTGTGTGAGAGATTAGCCGAATCTACATGAAGGTTGAAGTCACCCATTATTAAAGCAGGAGAGTCATAGTTGATGTGTTTAGCAATGTATTCAATGGTAGGAGATGGATCAGCATCAAGAATTCCAGGTGGAGCATAGATTAGGCAAATTTGTATATGTTTAGATTTGAAGTATGCACATTCTATATTAGCAAATTGGCTTGAATGTTGTAAGGTTATTTTTAGGCCTTTCTTCGTTGCAAGAAATAGGCCCCCACCTCTTTTCTTCAGCCTGGGAATTGAAAAGATGTCATATGATTGTATGGGTAGTTGATTAATGATTACTGAGTCTGTAGATTTTAACCAAGTCTCTGTGATTGCACATATGTCAGGATTAGTGTCTAAAAGGAAATCATTGAGTATATGAGATTTTTTTGAGAGAGATTGTGCGTTGAAAAGGGTAACTGAGAGTAATGTAAGGCCTAGTAGTTGGTTTAAAGGTGAAGTCATAATTGGAATAATTCTTTTTTGTATGATGTTGGTGGAGTTGATTATGGAAATTCTCCTTCGAAATTGAATGATTGGGATATTGTAGGTATTCATGAGGTTAGCTGGAGAGTCTGAGTACTGAGGAAACTAGAAGGATGCTGGTAGCTGAATGGATGCTATAGAAGATGACTACTGAATAATGGATGGCTGCTGGAGAGGAAGGCTGCTGGAGAGGATGGTAGCTGGATACTGGGTGGCTGCTTGAGAGGATGGCTGCTGAATGCTTGAGAGGAAGGCTGCTGGAGAGGAAGGCTGCTGGAGATGATAGTAGTTGGATGCTGGAGAGGAAGGCTGCTGGAGAGGAAGGCTGCTGGAGATGATAGTAGTTGGATGCTGGAGAGGAAGGCTGCTGGAGAGGAAGGCTGCTGGAGATGATAGTAGTTGGATGCTGGAGAGGAAGGCTGCTGGAGAGGAAGGCTGCTGGAGATGATAGTAGTTGGATGCTAGAGAGGAAGGCTGCTGGATGCTGGATGGATGTTAGAGAGTATATCTATTGGAGAGGCTGAATGAGGCTAGATGTCTGCTGGATGGCTGCTGGTAGCTGGAAAAGCTATAATGATTGTTGTCAGGCAGTAGACTCAGTTAGGATCAGGGTCTTTAACTAATAGTTACAGTTATTAAGAAAGTGATCGCTTCTGAGGGTATGGGTCAGGGCACCCTCGAGGCTGCACGAAGGGGCAAACAAAGGGGCAAGCCCCTTTGTCTTGCTCCTTCGGCGCGCAACGCTCGGCGCGCGGCGTCGAAAGTGTGTCTAAATTTAAAGCCCCAGAGTGGTGGTACCTGATTGGAGGCGCTGTGCTTGTAGGCGGGGCTCAGCGTTTTCGGTGCGATTAGCTTATTTTTTTGAAGAAGCTGTTTTGTTATTTGTTATTTCTGCCGCGTTATCGGCGTTGAGTCCGGCTGGGTGGGGAGAGAATCAGAGGCCTTCCCCCGGCGGGGCTCGGCGCCGATCGCGCAGGCCTACCCCGATCGCAGCAGTCGAAGCCGAAAAGAAAAGGCGCCGCAAGTAAGTTTAAATTTAAAGCCCCAGAGTGGTGGTACCTGATTGGAGGCGCTGTGCTTGTAGGCGGGGCTCAGCGTTTTCGGTGCGATTAGCTTATTTTTTTGAAGAAGCTGTTTTGTTATTTGTTATTTCTGCCGCGTTATCGGCGTTGAGTCCGGCTGGGTGGGGAGAGAATCAGAGGCCTTCCCCCGGCGGGGCTCGGCGCCGATCGCGCAGGCCTACCCCGATCGCAGCAGTCGAAGCCGAAAAACCAATGGCGGAAGCGTCAACTTCCACTTGGAAAGGACGATTTGGGTCGGGATGGTGCAGACAGTACCCTTTCTAGAAGGCTTCCTTCAGACGATGGAAGGCTGCGACGGCCTCAGGAAGCTTCGCGTGTCTTGACCTTTACGAGTCAAGGCCATCAACGGAGCAGCCAGGGTAGAATAATGTGGGATGAAATGACGATAGTTGTTGAGGAATCCCAAGAAGCACTAGAGCGGCTTGATGCCCACCGGCTGTGGCCAATCCCGGATTCCCTTTAGTTTAGCTGGATCCATGGAGAACCCTTGCCGGGAGATGATAGAGAGGTCTAGAACGGGTAGATGTGAATCGGTTATTTACTCTTTTGGATAGTAGAAGGACTAGGGGACACTCCATGAAGTTAGCATGGGGCACATTTAAAACTAATCGGAGAAAGTTCTTTTTTACTCAACGCACAATTAAACTCTGGAATTTGTTGCCAGAGAATGTGGTTCATGCAGTTAGTATAGCTGTGTTTAAAAAAGGATTGGATAAGTTCTTGGAGGAGAAGTCCATTACCTGCTATTAAGTTCACTTAGAGAATAGCCACTGCCATTAGCAATGGTTACATGGAATAGACTTAGTTTTTGGGTACTTGCCAGGTTCTTATGGCCTGGATTGGCCACTGTTGGAAACAGGATGCTGGGCTTGATGGACCCTTGGTCTGACCCAGTATGGCATTTTCTTATGTTCTTATGTTCTTAACCAAGGAAAGGTAGGCTGGATTTCTCGAACAAGCATTTGTCCAATTTCACAAACAGATGGTTCTCACGAAGACGCTGAAGAACGGTTCGGACGTCAATGCGATGGGTATCAAAGTCTTTGGAAAAGATGAGGATATTGTCCAGGTAAGCCACGACTTTGGTGTACAGTAAATCTCTGAAGATTTCGTTCATCATTCGTTGGAATTCAGAGGACCCGTTACAGAGGCCAAAGGGCATCACCAGGTATTCATAGTGCCCGTCCCGGTTGTTAAAGGCAGTTTTCCAAATGTCGTCGGGACAGATTCTTACCAGGTTATATGCTCCGCGTAGGTCCAGCTTTGTAAATATGGAGGCACCCTGGAAGTGATCAAATAATTCTGAAATTAATGGCAAGGGATATTTATCTTTACGGGTGATAGCATTTAGTCAATACATGGCCTAAGTAACCCATCTTGGTCACAAAAAAGAATCCCACCCCAGCGGGAGAAGTAGATGGGCGGATTAATCCCTTCGCAAGATTTTCTTGGATATATTCCGTCATCGCCTTCGTCTCAGGCAGAGATAGAGGGTAGGTGCGTCCTCGAGGAGGCATAGTTCCTGGAAGGAGATCGATTGGACAATCAAATCATCGAAGAGGCAGAAGGAGGTTGGCTTTTTGCTTGGAGAACACATCCTCAAAGGCTGCATAGGGAGCAGGTATGCCAGAGGACGTTGTAGCCAGAGGAACCACAGATGGCGGTATCACTTTCTGGAGACAAGACTGGTGGCAGGCGGGACCCCACTCCACCAGTTGCAACGAACCCCAGTTGAATTGGGGAGAATGCTTCTGTAGCCAAGGAAGTCCAAGACTACGGGATGGATGGATTTCTCCAGCACTAGCAATTCGAGTTCATCGGTATCTAAGATGCTAGTGTATAACTGGATAGGTTCCATAGTCAAGGAAATTCGGCTGGGTAACAGCTCTCCGTAGATAGAAGCAATGCATAGAGACGTTTCAAGCGAACGGGTCTTTATGCCCAAAAGTTGAACAAGGTCCTTGAGAATGAAATTACCTCCTGCTCCGGAATGTACCAGAGCAAGAACCAGAAAGGACCAGGAATTCCAGATCAGGGTAATTGGTACAGATAACTGAGGGGCCGGAGAGGTTGCACCCAAGTTCAGGACCCCTACTGAACTTGGGCCAGGGAGTTTCCCAGACGGATAGGGCAGGTCTGTAGATGGTGGCCAGGTGCGCCACAATACAGACACAGACTGTTTTTCTTTCCGCCAAAGGCACTCTGCCAGTGTCAGCCACCCACGACCCAACTGCATAGGCTCTTCTGTCTTGACAACCTTAGTATCACTGCTGAGAGCAGGTTTGGTAATAGGTGGTGAACGGGAGCAAACTCGCAAAGGCTTCTTGGGCATCCGACTCTCCCGGTGACACTCTTGGGGACGATGCTCGATTCGGCCTGCCAGGTCTATAAGGTCCTCAAGAGAGAAAGGGAGTTCATGTGCAGCCATCTCATCCTTCAGCTGCGGGGAGAGTCCATCCAGGTAAATAGCTCGGAGGCAGTCTTTCTGCCAAGCGAGCTCAGTAGCCAAAGTCCGAAACTCGATGGTATAATTGAAAAGACTTCTTTGACCTTGACGGAGATATAGTAGGCTGGTGCTTGCTGTGGCATGTTGCCCACGATTATCGAAGGTCCGTTGAAACACAGTCACAAACTGAGTCAGTTCTTTCAACAAGGAATCCGAGTGCTCCCACAGGGGGTGGCCCACACCAGCGCCTTCCCCTCAAGGTGGGATAAGATGAAGGTGACCTTCGTCAATTCGTCCTGGAAGACAGAGGGCTGCAGAGCGAATTGCATAGAACATTGGTTAATAAACCCTCTGCAGAGTCTGGAGTCACCGTTGAAGCACGGGGGCGCTGGGAGTGCCAACAAGGCTCGAGGCATCGATGGAGGTGCCTGTGGATGAGGAGGAGCCACCTCCATCGATGAGGAACTGGATTATTAGTGAGGGCATCAAGCCGGGCATGAAGATGATCCATGGAGGAGGCCAATGCCCCAAGAAACTGCTGCTGTTCTTGTACCTTGGATGCCAGGCCTGGGATGGCATGGAGGGCCCGTGGCTCCACCGAGTCCATGGCCTTTGCAAACTGTTGCATCGGAGGTGGACCCTTGGGCCGAGGTGGGGTTGATGCAACCCATAGATGAGGGCCTACGGGTCCCCACTGTCGGCAGGTGGAGTGGGCTGAAGGCAGAGGCCGCTGGAGCTTCACCTATACCAGCCCTCATTCCCTGCGGGTTGAGCCTTTTGGTGCCGGGGCCGGCAGGACGTAAGTGGGCCTCGAGGTTGGTTAGCAAGAGAGGTTGGTTCAGCGCAGAGGCAGCAAAAGATAGGTGGCGTAGTCCTACCCTGGACTGGGTAAGATACTGAAACTCGGGCGCCAATGGAACAGAGATTAGGTGGGGGCGCTCGAGCAAAGGTAGGCCGAAGCCTAATAAGTCCACATCCAGGGAGTAGGCTAGGAGCGGCATCAATGACAGGCTTGGATCAGGGCTGGTGGCAAAGCGGAGGTCGTGGCAAGCAAAACTGAGTTCTGATCACGGAGAAGTCAATAGTGTTAGTCAATCAATGCAATGGTCTGATCACGGAGAAGTCAATAACGTAGTCAATCAAAGCAATGGTCTGATCACGGAGAAGTCAATAGCGTAGTCAGGCATAGCAGAGGTCTGGGTCTGGAAATAGGCAGTAGCGTAGTCAGGTGTAGCGGAGGTTCGGGTTTGGAGATAAGCAATAGCATAATCAGGCGTAGCAGAGGTCCAGGTCTGGAGATAGGCTGAAGCATCGTCAAGCAAAGCAAAGTCGAAATCCAAAGAGTCAGTCCAAAACATAGACAGGGCAGGAATGAAGAGTAGAGAGGATTCTCTAGCAGCAAGTAACGAGGAGACCTGTTGCAAAGGCAACACTATGGAGCGAGGCCTGAGCTTAAATACACTGAAGAGTTTGACGTCATCATCTGGGGCTGTGGTCAGGTTCCTGGCACGGGCCCTTCATAAGGATCAGTGATGCGTGCGTACGCCTAGGGAGGGACACGGCGCGTGTAGTGGCATCTCTCCGCGGACCACACGGAGAGGCCCGACAAGCAATGGCATCTGGAGCTGCAACACTGGGGACCATGGCAGAGCCAGAGGAACCGGGGGCGGCCTGAGGTCGGAGCCGGCAGCCACTGTCACTAGTGAGGAGGAACCAGGAGCTGGAGTCTGTAAGAAGGTGAGGGGACTGCGCCGTGGGTCTGCCACGGACGGCACGCGTAACAGATACTGGGCTTGAACGATCCTTGGTCTGACCCAGTATGGCATATCTTATGTTCTTATTTTATATTCTTATGTAAGTATAAAGGATCTCAAAAAGAGGAACACAGGGAAGAATTCCTGGTGAAACTGTGGGAGATAAAGAAATAAATCAGGAAAGCAAAAGATCAAACAGAAGAAAGAATTGCCAAAGAGGTAAAGTGAGGTGATAAAATATTTTTCAGATATAACAGAGAAAGGAGGAAGCCTCAAAGTGGTATAGTGAAAATGAAAGATGACAAAGAGCAATATATGGAGAGAGACGAAGAAATGGCAGAAATATTAAATACTTCAGTTCGTAGTTCACTAAAGAAGATCTTGGAGAATGACCATTGCTGGTTGTCAAGACCATAGATGGGGCTGGAATAGATAAAACTCTGTTTACAGAAGAGAATGTTTGGAAAGAGCTAGGAAAACTGAAAGTGGACAAGGCCATGGGGCAGGATGTGGTACATCCCAGGATATAGAAGGAGCTCAGAGATGTGCTAGCGGGTTCACTGAAAGACCTGTACAGTAGAGTCCTGGAAATGGGAGTGTGCTGACAGATTGGAGAAGAGCAGTGGTAGTCCTGCTTAATAAGAGTGGGAGCAGAGAAGAGGCTGAAACTACAGGCCAGTTATCCTGGGAAAATTAATGGAGATTCTGCTGAAGGAAAGGATAGTGAACTATCTGCAATCCGGTGGGCTGCTTGACCGAAGGCTGCATGGATTCACCAGGGGAAGGTCCTATCAAACAAATCTGATAGATTTTTTTGATTGGGTACTAGAGATTTGGATGAAAGAAGAGGGCTCAATGTGATTTAATTGGATTACAGCAAAGTTTTTGATATGGTCCCATATAGGAGACTAGTGAA
The DNA here is from genome assembly GCF_901001135.1 of Rhinatrema bivittatum. Taxonomy (NCBI): domain Eukaryota; kingdom Metazoa; phylum Chordata; class Amphibia; order Gymnophiona; family Rhinatrematidae; genus Rhinatrema; species Rhinatrema bivittatum. Next base: position 4,838,707 of record NC_042622.1, read on the forward strand.
CAAAATGAGAAGCTTGGGTGTGGGCACCACAATAGTGGCATGTTTTGCAAACTGGTTGACTGACAGGAGACAGCATGTAATGGCAAATGGAACCTACGCCGAAGAAAGAACAGTGTTAAGTAGACTGCCACAGGGATCATTTTGGGACTGTTACATAGAAACATAGAAATGACAGCAGAAAAGGATCAAACGGTCCATCCAGTCTGCCCAGCAAGCTTATGGTAGCATGAGCCGTGCCATACAGGTCTCCGCTATAATGGTAGCATAAGGGGGTACATCTGTCATGGCATACGTTACCCCCATACTTAGTTTTCCAAACTATTAAAGTCAGGACCCTTGTTGGTTACTGTGAGTCCAGTTCCCCGTTATCTCTTAATTCTTGCTTTTGAAGCAGAGAGCAATGCTGGAGGTACATCACAAGTTTAAGACTTTCTAGTTAAGGGTAGTAACAGTCACATCAGCAAGTTACCCCCATGCTTATTTGTTTTCCCAGACCATAAAATTCAATGTCCTTGTAGGCTGCTGTCTGAAACTAATTCCCCTTTTTCTCTTTTACCCCTGCTGTTAAAGCAGAGAGCAATAATGAGTTGCATCAACAGTATGAAGGCTTATTGGTTAAGGGTAGTAACCGTCACACCGGCAAGTTACCCCCATGCGCTCTTTTCTTCATTTACATCCTCTAGCTTTTTGGGATCCACAGTGTTTATCCCAAGCCCCTTTGAAATCTTTCACCATTTTTGTTTTCACCTCCTCCTCCAGAAGGGCATTCCAGGCATCCAACACCCTCTCTGTGAAGAAATATTTTCTGACGTTGGTTCTGAGTCATCCTCCCTGGAGTTTCATTTCGTGACCCCTAGTTCTACTGATTTTTTTCCAACGGAGGTTTGTCGAATTGCATCATTAAAACCTTTCAGGTATCTGAAGGTCATCTCTAGGGTATACATATTTAGTTCCTTCAACCTCGTAAGTCATTTGATGGAGACCTCCCACCATGTTTTATCGACCTTCTCTCTCCAGAACTGAACACAATATTCCAGGTGAGGCTTCACCAAGGACTTGTACAAGGGGATTATCACCTCCTTTTTTTTACTGGTTATTTCTCTCTCTGTGCAGCCCAGCATTCTTCTGGCTTTAGCTATCACGTTGTCACATTGCTTCACCAACTTCAAATCGCTAGACACTATCATCCCAAGGTTCCTCTCTTGCTACGTGCACAATAGCCCTTCACACGCCATCACCACAACACTTTTGGATTACCACACCCCAGATGCAAGACTCTTTACTTCTTGGCATGGAATCCCAGCTGCCATATCGTCGACCACCGTTCAAGCTTCCTTAAATCACGTCTCATTCTCTCTATTCTTTCCAGCGTGTCCACTCTGGTGCAGTTCTTCGTATCATCTGCAAATAGACAAACTTTACCTTCTACCTGTTCAATATTTATTTGAGCGACAGTGTGCTAGGGATAGAAGGCAAAGTTTGTCTATTTGCAGATGATTCTAAGATCTGCAACAGAGTGGACATTCCTGAATGAGTAGAGAGAATGAAAAGTGATATAAGAAACCTTGAAGACTGGTCGAGGATTTGGCAGCTGGAATTTAATGCCAAGAAGTACAGAGTGTTTTAATCTAAAAGAGTTGTATGAGATAAGGGTTGAAAAACGAATGTGTATGGACTGGGAGAGGGACCTTGGGGAACAGTGTCTGGTGACCTGAAGGCAGCAAAGCAATGTAACAAGGTGATATCTAAAGCCAGAAGAATGCTGGGCTGCATAGAGAGAGGAATAACCAGTAAGAAAAAAAAGGTCCTTTAACAGGTCCTTGGTGAGGCCTCACGTGGAGTACTGGAGCCCATATCTCAAAAAGGATAGAGACAGGATGGAGGTGGTCCAAAGAAGGGCATTAAAAAAGATGTGGGGGTCAGTATCGGAAGACTTATGAGGAGAGGCTGAATGATCTGAATATGTACACCCTGGAAGAGAGGAAGTGTAGGGGAAATATGATACAGACCTTTAGATACCCAAAAGGTTTTAATGATGCACAAACCTTGAACCTTTTCCATTGGCAAGGAAACATTAGAACTAGGGTCATGATATGAAACACCAAGGGGGAAGACTCAGAACTAACATAAAGAAATATTTCTTCGCAGAGAGGGTGGTGGATGCCTGGAATGCTTTCTGGAAGAGTTGGTAAGGATGAAAACAGTAAACTAATTCAAAAGGTCATGGGATTAAATCTGTGGATCCCTAAAGTTTTATGGACAGTAATGAAGAAAAGAGTTCATGGTGGTACCCTGCACAGAGCAGCAGTTAGTACCTTTATCAGAAGGCATAGGGGATTACCACGCTTTCTGCTTTGATGGTGGGGGAGGAAGGGGTATTGGATTCTGATGACATCCAACTCTGGGCCCCGACTTTTATGGTCTGGGGTACTGATGCACTGATATTAGAGATAAAGCAAATGACTGCTTCTACGGCCAAGTCCAAAAGCAAAGCATGTTCAAGCAGCATTGTCTGAATTATCAGAAAAGCTGCACACCACGTAAAAATGTTCCTAGCAGTTATTTTATTTATTTAGGGTTTTTATATACCGACATTCTCGATATACATATCAAATCAAGTCGGTTTCCATATAACAAAACTGTCGCCGGTAAGGCGTTACATTAAACAATAGACAGAGTATTGAACAGTGAACGTGCAGCGTTACATTAAACAGTTAACAGGTTATTGAACACAAGAATGGAAATCAATAAATAATAAATATAAAATGTAAAAAAAGATATATAAAATAGGCGACAAAAAAATTCTTTATTTATTTTATTTAAACTTTATTTAAATTTCATTTAAACTTTATTTTGTTATGGGTTAGACAGTTGCTTTGTTTTGATTGTAAATATTAGTACCCTTAACAGTCACATGGGGGTAACCTGCATGGTACAGCAGTTAACTACCTTAAGAAACTTGTTAGGCAGACTGGATGGACCATTTGGTCTTTTTCTGCTGACAATACTATGTTAACTATGTGACAAATTAAGCACAGGAATTGGTGATGTACAAGGATAAAGTAATTTAAAAGATCACTCTTCTAGTTAGTTTTCTTCTGAAGCTGAACAGAAATTGGATTATGGAACTTCTTTCATAATAAAGACTCTCTTTTTATATTACAAGATTCCTGGATATATCCCAACCTACCTAAATTGGGTGCAAGAAATTTCTTTATTTGCACCATGATGTGATTCACTTTGGAAGAGAACTGACTTTGCATTATCTATGCAAAAGTTAAATTAAATATGATGGAAACAGATTTGTTCTTTGACCCTAGTCAGTTGTCTTTCTGATAGTCCCCCCAAGTGCTCTTCTACCAAATTTCACCCCAGTCCTAGTGCCTATTGCAAGTCTGGGTACATTTGGTGCATTTCTCGGACATCCTCAGCTCGGTACTCACCCATATATGAGGACTACCATCCTGCTTGTCCTGTGAGAAAGCAAATGTTGCTTACCTGTAACAGGTGTTCTCACAGGACAGCAGGATGTTAGTCCTTACGAAACCCACCTGCCACCCCGAGGTGTTGGGTTCGTAACGTTTTCTTATTTTATTTTTCGGCACTTCCTGTAACTTTAAACAAGACTGAAGGGGGACCCCTGCTGGCTGCAGGTTTAGTGCCATGCTGGGCATGCCCAGTAGGTGCCAGTCAAAGTTCTGGAAGCTTTGACAAAAGTGTTCCGTGATTGGGCTCCATCCTGTGATGTCACCCATATGTGAGGACTAACATCCTGCTGTCCTGTGAGAACACCTGTTACAGGTAAGCAACATTTGCTTTTTTTTTAACTCTCCGATCGAGTGTGTCAAGTATTTCTGGCCTCTAGGAGCTAATTCAGTAGAAGGTCATATGATTACAAGTGGAGTAGATTTGCTATCTGGTGTGACAGCAATTCCCTAGATCCTTTCTTCTGTCCAATATAAAAACTGCTTAAATACCTTAATAATAGAATAGCTGTATATCAAGTATTTAAATAAACAAATATCTGAGTCTGATTTTAAGACCAACTCTGTTAGGGTTTATCTTAAATTTTAGTGCAGTCAGTACATATCATCATTATGTATTTATTATTTATTTAAAGTTTTTCTATACCGGCATTCGTGATGCCATCAAATCATGCCAGTTTACAGGTAACAGGGGGTGTAAAACAGAACATTGAACAAGTGCATAGAACCGTAAAGTTACATTAAACAAGGTTTTTCTAACTGGGGGAGGAAAGAGAGTTAGATGAACAGAGCAGATTTAAGATTAATTATTTACATTATATTGTAGTGTCTCATTAAATTGTTGCTATAATTTAGTTACGATCTGGGAAGGCTTGTTTAAACAGCCAAGTCTTAAGCCTTTTTCTAAAGGTTAGTAGGCAAGGTTCTTGTCTCAGATCCGAGGGAATAGAATTCCATATCGAGGGACCAGCTGTGGAGAAAGCCCGGTCTCTAAAAGTTAGATGGTGTGTGGATTTGGTTTGGGGAACGATTAATAATCCTCTGTAAGCTTCTCTGATAGGTCTGGTGGAGGTATGTCGTCTGAGAGGGATTTGTAGATCTAGCGGAGCCTGGTGATGGATTGCTTTATAGATGATGGTGATGGACTTATGAATGACTCTAAAGTGAATTGGCAGCCAGTGTAAGTTTTTGAGAATGGGGGAGATGTGATCTCTTCTCCTGGTGTTTGTCAAAATTCTTGCGGCCGAGTTTTGGAGCATCTGAAGAGGTTTAATAGAAGCAGAAGGAAGACCAAGTAAGATAGAATTACAGTAGTCTATCTTAGAGAAGATTACTGCTTGAAGGACCGTTCTGAAGTCTCGCATATGAAGGAGAGGTTTGATTCTTTTCAGGACCTGAAGTTTATAAAAGCCGTCTTTTGTTGTTTGTTTGATGAAGGATTTTAAGTTGAGATGGTTGTCTATTGTTACTCCTAAGTCCCTTGTTTGAGTAGTGGGTAGGTTGGCTGGTGGACATAATGTGAAGTTACTATTTTCTGGGGAGATGAGAAGGAGTTCCGTTTTAGCTGTATTTAGTATCAGATTTAAACTGGCAAGAAGGAGGTTGATCTCTCGGAGGCAATCTTCCCAAAATTCCAGTGTTTTAATAATGGATTCTTTGATGGGTATCAGGATTTGCACATCGTCTGCGTATATGAAGTGCAATAGTTTCAAGCGGGTTAGGAGTTGGCAAAGCAGGAGAAGGTATATGTTGAAAAGAGTGGGGGATAGGGAGGAACCCTGCGGAACTCCTAAGGATGAGGTGTAGCAGAGGAATTCTTTGTTGTATATTTTAACCTTGTAGCCTCTGTTGTTGAGGAATGTTTTAAACCAGGAAAGTGCAGTTCCAGTTATTCTTATGTCTGACAATTGGTTGAGGAGGATGGAGTGGTTAACGGTGTCGAAGGCAGCGGAGAGATCTAGGAGAATAAGTAAGAAGGATTTGCCTTTGTCAAGCCCCATGATTATGTGGTCTGTCAGGGATATGAGAAGGGTTTCCGTGCTTAATGCTTTACGGAAACCGTATGTAGAAGGAAAACCAATTTCTGTACAACCCTTAGTTGTAAGATTCATGTGGGGCTTGCTTCATTTGAAGCTTCCCCCTGTGTCATGAGACCTTAATGTAGTTTTAAGTCAGCTGATGAAAACCTTTTTTGAGTCTTTGGCCTCCTGCAAGGTAATGTACCTGACCTGGAAGATTGTATTTCTGCAGGCAGTTATTCTTCACCTTGCAGATTCAGGGCATGTCAGGTCCTAGTAACTTTTCCACCTTATACTAAATTTCATCTCATTGGTGTGGTGTTTCACATAGATCCCAAGTTTCAGCCTAAAATCATGATGGATTTTCACAATTGTCCTCCCAACATTTTCTCCAAAACCATACATAAACAAAGGTAAAAGAGTCCTGCACATTTTGGATTGTGAGAGACCATTGCCTTCTATATGGAGTGTACTAAATATCTACATGGCAAAGTTTACAAGCCCTACAAACGTCAAAGCTGGGAGATACGAGCAGAAGTCGGACTGGTGTGTGCCGCGTGGATTTTAAAAAACACGTGAGAATGTGCATATCTCCCAGTATGTGCACAAAAACGTTTTTGCAAAAAAAGAGGCAGGGAGTGGGTGGGGCATTCCTAGATTTCTCAATGAAATTTGTGCGCAAGTATTTACATGCACAAGCACACGCCAGGGTCCCCTACTTCATAACTTTACTTTTCTATGGATGGCGTGTAAAACCTGAAACAAAAAAAAATAAAGAAGTTAGCAGGGTTTTAAGAGTTAGGGCTAACAGGGTAAAAGGTAGACTAGTTAACTGGGGGGGGGGGGGTTAGGAAGCTCTATCCTTTACTTGGGAAAACTGGGAACGAACTAGGGAAACTGGTAATTGCATTGGCGCACGTGTCTATTAAAATCCCCCCACGTAAATGGTAGAAGTGCAATTTACGCGCACATGTGCGCATCTATATAAAATTGTGCATATGCGTACGTGCATACAGTCTATTTTATACCACATTTGCATATACGCACGTATGTTATAAAATGACCATGTACCTTGGCACGAGCCAGCATACATACATACATGTGCGCCCGCGTGGCTGCTCAATGGTTACCATCTTAGAATATTCGACCAACTTTTTGTTTCATTTTGCCCCAATAAGCCTGACATTCCTATAATAGAGAGAAATTTTCTAACTGGATAGCAAATTTCATATCATTCATGTACAGTATGCCCAAGCTGATTTGACCATAGCAGGGCATGTCAAGGCCTATAATAGAGCCATAGCTGCGTGTGTGGCCCATCTAAGGTTAACCTCTCCTGCTGTGTGGACTTAGTTCACATCTCATTATTGTGTATATTCTGACTCCTGACATGACAGTGGGATTAGGCAGGCAGTTTTTTGGTGTCTCTTTGAGCTTTAGAACCTAACTCCAGGCCCCCTAGGATCCATTCTTTCATTTAGGGCGGCTTTCCTGTTAGTAACGAAAGAGGGAGTTTCAACTCGTTAAAAAGAGTTGTGTCACTGTTTTAGTAGAACTGTTGTTTTACCCTTTTTTTTGTTAGTAAACAACCCTTAGCTAGGGAATTACATCAGTGTGACTCAATGATCCATGCTGTTTTTAAAGAAAATGAAGTTGTTCACCTATAACAGTGTTCTGTGAAAACAGAAGGATTACCAGTCACACATACCCCCCTGCTACACCTTCGGAGCTGAGCTAATTGTCCAACGGGCCGATACAGTAAGGAGCGGTAGGAAGAGCTGCGTTAGTGCCGGGCGAATTTTGCACATCTGTAGGGATGTGGAAACTGTTGCACATACCCAGAAGAACCTTCTTGATTTTCCTAGAAAGCTTTGAAAATGTGTTCCGTGGTCGGTGCCATTAGATGATGTCATCTAACAGTGTGACTAGTGATATCCCTCTCTTCAAAAAACAGCTTTTACAGGTAAACAACTTTCCTTTGCCAATAAATGTAGTAGTTGGAGGTCTTCTTTTGTTAACTGTAGAAACTGCTGGTAAGAACTATGTTGACAAAAAAGTTTCTCATGGACCATATCACAAATACGAGGCTATAGAAATTGTAAATAAAAACCGTATCCTGCATACATCATCTTGTATTGGAATCTGATCAGTTTCTTTGATTGAGTGACCAGGGAGTTGGATCAGGAGAGAGCATTAGATGTATTGTTCTTGGATTTCAGTAATGCCTTTGACACGGTTCCACATAAGTGACTCATAAAGTGAGCACCATTGATTTGGACCCTAAACTGACTGGGTGAGAAACTGGTTGACTGGGACGGGACAAAGTATAATGGTAAGTAGAGGGGCATTTTTAGTGGAGTACTGCAGGGATGGATTCTTGGGCCGGTTTTTTTTTCAACATTTTTCTAAGTGACATTGGGGAAGGATTTTCGGGAAGGCTTGTCTTTTTTCTGCAACAGGGTAGACACCCAGGAAAGTTTGGAAAACAAGAATCTAGCGAAGATTGAAGAATGGTCTAGAATCTGGCACCTAAGATTTAATACAGACTCATGCATCCGGGCTGCAAAAATTCAAGAGAGTGGTATAGTATTAAGGGGTGAAATTTTTCTGTGCATGAAATAAGAGCAGGATCTGGGGAGAATCATATCTAATGATAGTAAAATGGCCAAACATATAGATAAGGTGACAGCAAAAGCCAGAAAGATGTATGGGTGCATAGGGAGAGGAATGGTCAAAAAAAAAAAAAAAGAAGTGATATTACCCCTGTAAAAGTCCCTGGTGAGACCTCATTTGGAATACTGTGTACAGTTCTGGAGACCGTACCTTCAAAAGGATATAAACAGGATGGAGTCAGTCCAAAGGGTGGCAATTAAAATGGTCAGTGGTCCACATTGTAAAGCATATGAGACAAACTTAATGATCTAAACACGTATACCCTAGAGCAGGGGTGGGCAATTCCAGTCCTCGAGGGCCGAGAACCAGTCGGGTTTTCAGGATATCCCTAATGAATATGCATGAAATAGATCTGCATACACCCCATATGATAGGGATTTTATAATCCACATGCGTATGTGCAGGTGGTGTGTCAAGGGGGGAGAATTTCTGCAAACTCCGCACAGTGACACATTCGGGCCTTCCCCAGTTCCCTACCCCCCTACCTAAACTCCCTCCCTCTTCCCCTCTCCTCTCCTCCCCACCCCCTAAACCCTACCTATCCTTTTTTTGTTTGTTTGTTTTAGAACTTACTTCAGGTCCCCAGGCTGAAGTAAGTTGCGTGTGCCAGCAGCCAGCCAGCACACAAGTCTTCGGGACAATGTTCAATGGCACTGTCCCGGCCCGCCCCTCCTCGCCTCCCCCGGCCCACCCCTTTGAAGAGGCCCAGCAGTTGTGCACATTCCAGGGTTTACACATGTGGCTGGGCCTCTTTGAAAATTCGCCCTGCGCGCGCAAGGCTCGGCCACGCACGTAAACCACGTAAAATGCGCGTAGGTCTTTGAAAATCTACCTGTAAGTTTTTTGTGATCAAAACAGCTGTCGGGAATACAGGGAGGTGACAGTTCACATTTTTCGCGCCAGTGTGAAGAAAGGTTCTGGAGGAACTGCTTTAAAGTTTGATTCGTCCTCTCCGCAAGACCGTTGGCCTGCGGGTGGTAAGCGGAAGTGTAGTCCAGGGTGACGTCGAACTTCTGGCAGAGGGCCCTCCAGAATCTGGCAGTAAATTGAAGACCTTGGTCCAAGAGGATACTTCTTGGTAGACCATGCAGTCTAAAGATGTGCTGGACGAACAGCTGGGCCAGCTGTGGTGCAGACGGCAACCCTGGAAGGGGCACAAAGTATGCCATTTTACTAAACCGGTCGATGACCACCCATATGACCGTGTTGCCACTGGATGACGGCAGGTCGACCACGAAGTCTGTTGCCAGATGGGTCCATGGTTCCGAGGGAGCTGGTAAAGGCTGAAGCAAGCCTGGGGTCGCACCTGGGATGCTCTTGTGACGCGCATACGACTGACAGGACTCTACATAAGCCCGGACATCTTTGTTGACCTTAGGCCACCAGTAGTATCGGCGCAGGGTCTGTAAGATCCGGGATTGTCCTGGGTGACCGGAGCAGCGGGAATCATGAACCCGCGCCAGGACTTGTTTCTGCAACTGCGGCGGAACCAGAGTTTTCCTGGGAAGGATGGTCATGGTGGCAGAAAGTAGGATGCGTGACAGTTCGATGATGAACTGTAGGTCATCAGAATTCTCCATGGACTCAAATACGCGTGATAAGGCGTCGGCCTTGATATTCTTCCCGGCAGGTCTGTAGCGTAGAATAAAGTTGAATCGGGTGAAGAATAAGGCCCAACATGCCTGTCGAGGGTTGCGTCGTTGTGCCCAATGCAGGTACTCATGGTTTTTATGGTCCGTATAGACCGTAAACTGGTGTTGTGCCCCCTCTAGCCAAGGACACCACTCTTCTAGAGCCACCTTTATGGCTAAGAGCTCCTTGTCGCCAATGGCGTAGTTCCTCTCTGCCGGAGAGAACTGATGGGAGAGGAAGGCACACGGACGTAACTTGTGATTTTTGGAAGTTTGACTCAGAACGGCCCCTACGCCTTCTGAGGACGTGTCCACCTCGATGACAAACAGCCGCTGCGGATCTGGATGACGAAGACACGGTTGTTGCAGGAACGCCTCCTTGAGGCAACAAAAGGCGGCCTCCGCTCCCGGAGGCCAGTTCTTGGGATCCTCGCCTTTCCGGGTCAGGGCTGTCATCGGGGCAACGATAGACGCATAGGGGTAGATTTTAAAAAATAGCACGATCGCGTACTTTTGTTGGCACACCAGGCGCAAACAAAAGTACGCTGGATTTTATAAGATACGCGCGTAGCCGCGCGTATCTTATAAAATCCGGGATCGGAGCGCGCAAGGCTGCCGATTTTGGGCAGCCTGCACGCGCCGAGCCACGCAGTCTGCCTCCGTTCCCTCCAAGGCCGCTCCGAAATCGGAGTGGCCTCGGAGGGAACTTTCTTTCGCCCTCCCCTCCCCTTCCCCTTCCTTCCTCTATCTAACCCACCCCCCCCACCTTTATCCATGGATTTACGCCTCCCGGAGGCAGACGTAAATCCGCGCACCAAGACCCAACCCAGGGGCTGTTCCGGAGGGCGCGGCCACGCCCCCGGAACGCCCCCGGGCCGAAACCACGCCCCCAGGCCCGCCATGTCATTTGGCGACGCCCCCAACACGCCCCCTTAAAAAAGCCCCGGGGCTCTGCGCGCGCCTGTGGCCTTTGCAAAATAGGCGCGCCGGCGCGCAAGGGCCCTGCTCGCGTAAATCTGGCCAGATTTACGCGAGCAGGGCATTTAAAATCCACCCGATAATGAGGTATGAAAGATCGGTAATAGTTGGCGAAACCCAAAAACCTTTGGAGTGTCTTCAGTTCGGACGGCTGCGGCCATTTCCAAATGGCTTTCAGCTTCTGGGGTCCATACGGAATCCCTCACTGGAGACGATGTACCCCAGGAAGGGAAGGGATTCCCGCTCAAAAAGGCACTTTTCAAGTTTCACATACAGTCTATGTTCTCTGAGGCGTTGCAATACTTGGACGACGTGCTGACGGTGAGCGGTCAGAGAGTCCGAGAATATCAAAATGTCGTCCAGGTATACGACCACGCACTGATACAAGAGATCACGGAGTATCTCGTTCATGGTGTTCTGGAACACCGCTGGGGCATTACAGAGCCCGAACGGCATGCTAAATACTCATAGTGGCCGTCTCGGGTGTTGAAGGCCGTCTTCCATTCGTCAACCTCCTTGATGCGGATCAGATTGTAGGCCCCTCAGAGATCGAACTTGGAGAAGATCCTCGCACCTTGCAGCCGATCGAAGAGCTCGGAGATGAGGGGCAAGGGGTAGCAGTCCTTGACCATTATAGCATTTAGGCCCCAGTAGTCGATGCAAGGGCGAAGGCGTCCGTCCTTCTTTCCAAGAAAGAAGAACCCAGCCCCTGCTAGGGACGTTGACTTCCGAATGAAGCCCCTCTCCAGATTCTCTTTGATGTACTCTGTCATGGCCTTCGTCTCCGCGGGCAAGAGGGCATAGGTGTGCCCCCGGGGGGGGCTCAGTGCCAGGGAGGAGGTTGATGGTGCAATCGAATGGTCGATGAAGTATCTCGGCCTTTTGCTTTGAGAAGACATCCGCGTACGAGGCAGAGGAGGCCGGCAGGCCTTGAAGACTGGTGGAGGCGATGGAACATGAGACTGGAATCACTGATTGGAGGCAATTGCCATGACAATTCGGCCCCCAGTGGGACAACTGCAAGGTCTTCCAGTCAAACTGGGGACCGTGTTCCTGGAACCAGGGGAGGCCCAAGACAACAGGATGTATAGAATGCTCCAGGACATGGAAGGCCATCTGTTTGCGATGAAGGAGTCCAACCCTCAACTGGATGGGTTCTATGATGTATGTCACATTGGATCAATGAGATGACCAGTGGAGCTGGAACACGGACCAGTGGGATCTTTAAGTGCTCCACCAAGCTCTGCATTATAAAATTGCTGCCGGCGCCAGAATCTACCAGGGTTAACGTGTGGAATTCACCCGCCACAGATGTTAGCGCTACTGGTAGTGTTAGTGGAGGTGCAGGTGTGGTTAGGCCCAGGAAGAGACCTCCTTCAGGTCCTAGGCCCGGAAGTTTCCCGGTCGCACTGGGCATGCGGCTATCTGATGGGCCACTGCGCTGCAGTAAAAGCAAAGCCCCTCCTTCATTCGTCACCGGCGCTCCTGGGTGGAAAGTCTCCCATGGCCCAAATCCTTGGGCTCGTCAACCGGTGTTCGGGAGGATCCCGAGTCACCCCGGGAGAGGGCGAGCATCGAGGATGTTTTGAAGGCTTCGGGGTCTGTGTGCTGGTTTGGGCCTCTTGGCGGCGCTCTTGGTGGCACCTATCGATAAGCCCTGCCAGGTCAATAAGGGCATTCAAGGATCTAGGGAGTTCCCGGCCCGCGAGCTCGTCCTTTATTCTGGGACTAAGCCCGTGAAGGAAGTGGTACGGAGGCAATCGGGGCCCCAACCAAGCTTCGAAGAAAGGGTCCGGAAATTAATGGCGAATTTGCCCAATGTCCTTGAACCTTGGCAAAACTGAAGCAGCTTCGGTCCGGCGGAAACCTCCTGGATAGGGTCACCGAAGCTCATCCCAAAGAGCTCCCAAAAGTCTCTTAAATTACTGAGAATGGGATTGTCCCATTCCCACAGGGGGGAAGCCCACTTCAGGGCCTTCCTTTCGAGGAGAGCAAGAATAAAGGTGGTCTTGGTAGTGTCATCGGGAAAAAGGGCCGACTGCAGGCAGAAGTACATGTTGCACTGCTTAATGAAACCCCTGCAGCCCCCGGGTTCCCCAGAGAAACGTGGCGGTGTAGGCAGGCGGATTACTCGACGGCCCCCGGAAAACACTGGCCGGGACAGCAGAGTGGGGTTCATGGGCTCCAATGCCTCGAAGCGCTGGTTCAGGCCCTCCACTGCTGAAACAAGGGGTCTAGAGTCTTTTGCTGGTCCATCAGGCGCTGGGCCATTCCAGGAATGGCCTGGCGGGCAGATGCCTCCGCCGGGTTCAAGGACTTGGCAATCTGTTATGCTCGGGCTTGTGAACCCTTGGGCCAACAGGAGGATGGTATACCTAGGAGGAAGATCCGTAGTTTCTCCCGTCGGGTGGCGAGGCAGGGCAGAAGATGTGACCAGCTGACCCTCGGCACTGGAGACTGAGGCGACTGTGGAGGCAGACGAAGAGTCGTGACGTCAAGGAGAAGCGCTGTGTCTTCGCCACTGGAAGCCCGCGGACCCCAGGAGGAGCCCATAGAGACCCTGGCCGCTGGGACTTAGGTGGAACTTTGAGAGGTCAAGGAGTCGAGAGTTCGGAGCAAGGGCTGACTGGAGCTTCACCCCTGGAAGCCCGCGGTCCTCCCGGGAGGAGCCCATAGGGACCCAGGCCGCTGGGATTTAGGTGGGCCCTTGGAGACAGTGGTCCAGAAGAAGTCCAAGGTCAAGTGCCAGAGGGTCGTCGCTTACCAGTCCGAGGTCACACGCCAAGGGATCGCCGCTTGCCAGTCCGAAGTCACACACCAGGAATCACCACTTGCCAGTCCGAAGTCACACACCAGGAATCACCGTTAGCCAATCCGAAGTCAGGAACCAGGAATCATTGCTAGCCAATCTGAAGTCAGGAACCAGGAACACCAAGACGAGACAGGAACAAGGATCAAAGCACTAGAAGACTCACCGATGCAAGCAGACTCAACTACATGGAACGTTGCCAAGTCAAGGAATGAGCAGAGGAAGCCTCCTTTTATACTTCCTCTACTCTGGCTCATAGGATGCAGCTGTAGCTAGTTAAAGGGGCCTGGCCCCTTTAAATCTAGAGAGGAGGCGTGGCTTCATGCCTATAGATGGCGGCGGCCATCTTGGATTCCTCCGCGGAGGAAAGACTGCCTAACGCTGCGGGGGAGAAGCAGGGACGGCTCCCCACCCAGCGGCCATCCCAGGGGCCCATGCTGGAGCGATGGGCACGGATTCAGGGGCTTCTCCCGAGGTTTGCAGCGGCGGGTCGCCGTCAGTCAGGTAGGGGGGCGCGCCCGTGGCCATCTGCGGGCGCGGAACACAACACCCTCGTATACAGATTCAGAGAAGAGTCATTCCTCTGGGGGGTGCTAGTGCCTGTATAGCAGTGGCGTAGCCACGGGTGGGCCTGGGTGGGCAGGTGCCCACCCAACTTAGACCCAGGCCCACCCAACTAGCACCGGAACTGCAAGGCTGTCGCGGGATCCCATCCCCGCGACAGCAAACAAGAGAACCCACGCCTCGCGCGCCATCACGGCACACATGGGGAAGCGCTGCTGCGGCCGTATGGCCAACCGGTCTTCCTGTTCGGGGGGGAGCGGAAGCGTCGCGCGCAGCTTCCGCTTCCTCCCCCCAATGCAGGAAGATCAGCTGCCTCTCTGCCACCCGTTCTCCTGCTATCTTCGGGTCAAACGGCCCGCCGAACTTCCTGTTTGGGGGAGCGGAAGCGCTGCGCACAGCTTCCGCTTTCTCCCCCAAAGCAGGAAGATCAGCTGCCTCTCCTGCTGCCACCGGCCTCCTGCTATCTTCTTCGGGCGTCGGGCCGTATGGTCCGCCGATCTTCCTGTTTGGGGGGGGGGAGGAAGCGGACGTTGTGCGCTGCGCTTCCGCTCCCCCCCCCCCGACAGGAAGTTCGGCGGGCAGTACGGCCCGACGCCCGAAGAAGATAGCAGGAGGCCGGTGGCAGCAGGAGAGGCAGCTGATCTTCCTGCCCTGGGGGAGAAAGCGGAAGCTGTGCACGTGCTTGAATGTGTATGTGTGGATGAGAATGGGAGTGTGTGTGGGTGAAAACTGGAGCCTGGGTGTGTATGTGGGTGAGAATGGAAGCTTGAATATGTGGGTGAATGGGAGCTCGAATGTGTGTATGTGTGGTTGAGAATGGGAGCCTGGGTTTGTGGGTGGGTGAGAATGGGAGCTTGAATGTGTGTATATATGGGTGAGAATGAGAGCCTGGGTTTGTGTGGGTGGGTGAGAATGGAAGCTTGAATATGTGGATAAGAATGGGTGCTTGAATGTGTGTATGTGTGGGTGAGAATAGGACCTTAAATGTGTATATGTATGGATGAGAATGGGAGCTTGAATATGTGTGGGTGAGAATGGGAGCATGGGTTTGTGGGTGAGAATGGGAGTCTGGGTTTATGTGTGTGGGTGAGAATGGGTGCCTGGATGTGCGTCTGTGTGTGCATAAGAATTTAAGCCTGGGGAGGGGTGAGAAAGTGAGAACTTGAATGTGAGCTTGTGGGAGGGTGGGGGGGGGAGAGCATATGAGAGTGACAGCTTGAGTGTGTGAGAGGGAGTCTGTGAGAGAAAGCGTGTATGTATGTGTGTGTGTGTGTGTGTGGAAGGGAAGAAGACAGTAATAGAAGAAAGACACTGAAAAGGAATTAGGAAATGAGCTATAAGGGAAAAAATGGGAAAAAGAGACCAGGACCAACTGATTAGAAAAATACAAAGATCAGACAACAAAGGTAAAAATATATATCTATATTTTGAGATGTTAGCAATTTAAATATAAGCAACACAACCGCTCTCTCAAAATTTATGGACAGGTAGGAGCCGTGTATAAAATCGTAATAATAAGAAGGCTAAAGTACCACAAATCACCGTGAATTATGTTTGTATCATTAAGTAAACCTCATACTTAGGCGTAGATGTGAATGCTATGCTGCATAATTTGGCATTATTTATCAGTAAAAAAACAACTAGTAGACCTGCATGCCTACAGCCCACCCATGTTAACCTTGTGCCCACCCAAAAAATCAATTCTGGCTACGCCACTGCTGTATAGTGAAGGCAGGGAGGGTGATTCCCCTGCTCGGTGGCTGACAAAAAAAATCAAATCGCAGAACATTTCTTCAAAGCATTAACAGGTAGGTTTTACAGTGCTCTCTACCTTTTTAGTCAGCCCCAGCCTGCCGATTTTCTCCCGGGTCTCTGGAAGGGGTGGATTTCTTTACCTGGTTGCAGCGGTATTTTCACATGATTTTTTATGCTGCGCGGGTCTCCTTGTGCAGCGTGTGGGGAGCCGGTCTACCGGCTCTCCCGCGAAGGCCTCTGCTCCCTATGTATTCCCGGGGGCGAGGGGCCTTCGCCAGGGCTGATTTCGGGGCAAAAACTGGCTCTGCCGCGATCGCGCAGCTTGGGAAACAGGCAGGCAGCCCGGGGACAGAGTACTCCTCCGTCCCTCGTCACATCGGGAGCGGCGGCCATCTTGCCTGACCACGATGTGCAGAGCTCGGAGGGAGGAGATTCCCCTCCACATTCCCCGCCCTCATTAAGCCCTCAGGGGCACCGGGGGTTGCAGCCTAACATAGCTCCTCCTTCTGCATTGACTCAGGATTCTGCTCCTCCCTCGGGGGGGCCCTTAAAGCGGCAGCACCCATTTTCGTCGCAGTTTGTATTACTGATGCACAAAGCTTATTTAGAAGCAGAAATTGATTGGGTGGAGCAGCTCCCCCCTCCAGCTAAGGGTTTTAGGCAAACGGAGGGCCAGAGTGGGGCTGGACTGCAGCTCCCCCGTCCGTTTCCAATGCAGGTCTCCCAATACCCCCCTATCCTTCGGATCCCATGGTCCCAGACCCTTCCCTAGGGGATGTGAGTGCTGATGTAGAGGGGGCCGCCCCCCTGGAGGTGGATGATCCACAGGTGCTCCGTTTGTTCCGCAAAGAGGAACTGGACCGGTTAATCTCGCCCGTGCTTCAGAAGCTGGAGATTCCGGCTCCACAACAGGTGACAGATTCTTCTCCGGGAGACTTGGTTTTATCCGGACTTCGCGGTCCACCTCAGACCTTTCCTTTTCATCCAAAGCTTTTCCAAATTGTGTCCCAGGAATGGGATGCACCGGAGGCATCTTTGCGAGTTAGCAGAGTAATGGAAAAGCTTTATCTGCTCCCGAGTGAGTCCTTAGAGCTCTTCAGAGTTCCAAAGGTGGCCTCGGCAGTCACGGCCATAGCTAAGCACACCACGATTCTGGTCATAGGGGGGACAACTCTCAAGGATCTTCAAGATAGAAAATTGGAAGTTTTACTCAAGCAGACTTTTTAGGTTTCCGCCTTAAGGGGGTAATTTTCAAAAGGAGTTACACATGTAAATGTAACTACTATTGTAGCAATTTTCATAAGCCATTTAATGGAGTAAAGTGCACTTACACAAGTAAATCCTATGGACAATTCAATGGCATATATTATAGCAATTTTCAAAAGCCCACTTACTCAAGTAAAGTGCATTTACTCGAGTAAAACCCTGTTTTACTCGAGTACATGCTTTTTAAAATCAGGCCCTAAGTGTATGGGCTGCCGTCTGTAGCAGCCTTATGCAGAGAGCTACCCTCCGCTGGATTCAGCAGATGCTCACGTCTCAGGAGCTTCCTCCTGAGGAGGCCAAGCAGGCTAACCATATGGAATCAGCAGTAGCCTATACAGTAGGGATGTGAATCGTTTTTTGACGATTTAAAAAAATCGTCCGATATTTTTTAAATCGTCAAAAATCGTTAGAGTGCGCAATACAATAGAAATTCCCCCGATTTATCGTGAAAAATTGTTAATGGGTTAGTGTCCACTAACGGGAGTTATTTGGGGGGAGGGCGGGAAAACCGGCACACCAAAACAACCCCTAAACCCACCCCGACCCTTTAAAACTAAACCCTTACCTTCCCCCACCCTCCCGAACCCCCCCCAAAACTTTTAACGAGTACCTGGTGGTCCAGTGGAAGCCCCGGGACCGATCTCCTGCTCTCGGGCCATCGGCGCCATTTTTGCTGCCACTAATAAAAATGGCGCCGATGGCCCGATAAAAAAAAACCCACCGACCCTTTAAAAATGACCCCTTTGCTTCCCCCACCCTCTCGAACCCCCCAAAACCGTTTTAAAATTACCTGGTGGTCCAGTGGGGGTGCGGGGAGCGATCTCCCGCTCTCGGGCCGTCGGCTGCCACTAATCAAAATGGCGCCGATGGCCCTTTGCCATTACCATGTGACAGGGTATCCGTGCCATTGGCCGGATTCTGTCACATGGTAGGAGCACTGGATGGCCGGCGCCATCTTGTGCTCCTACCATATGACAGGGGCTGACCAATGGCACCGGTAGCCCCTGTGACATAGTAAGGGCAAAGGCTATCGGTGCCATTTTGAATACTGGCAGCCGACGGTCCGAGTGCACGAGGTCGCTCCCGGACCCCTGCTGGACCACCAGGGGCTTTTGGCAAGTCTTGGGGGACCCTCCTGACCCCCACAAGACTTGCCAAAAGTCCAGCGGGGGTCCGGGAGCGACCTCCTGCACTCGGACCGTCGGCTGCCAGTATTCAAAATGGCGCCGATAGCCTTTGCCCTTACTATGTCACAGGGGTTACCGGTGCCATTGGTCAGCCCCTGTCACATGGTAGGAGCACAAGATGGCACCAGCCATCCAGTGCTCCTACCATGTGACAGGATCCGGCCAATGGCACGGATACCCTGTCACATGGTAAGGGCAAAAGGCCATCGGCGCCATTTTGATTAGTGGCAGCTGACGGCCCAGGAGCGGGAGGATGGCCCGGAGCGGGAGATTGCTCCCGGGACCCCCACTGGACCACCAGGTACCTGTAAAAAGTTTTTGGGGGGGGTCGGGAGGGTAGGGGAAGCTAAGGGGTTAGCTTTAAAGGGTAGGGGTGGGTTTTTTGTTTATCGGCTGGGGCGCAGCCGATAAACAAAACCAAGATCAGGCCCGATGGGAAAAAACCCACATGTGAATTGGAACCAGAATCCGAACCGATTCCGGTTCCGATTCACATCTCTACTATACAGCAGATGCGCTGTACGATCTACTCCGCACTTCTGCACGTACCATGTCCTCGGCTGTGTCCGCGAGACGGCTATTGTGGCTCCGGAATTGGTCTGCCGATGCTTCTTCTAAGTCACGACTAGGTTCCTTTGCTTTTAAGGGGAAGCTATTGTTTGGAGATGAGTTGGAACAACTTGTTAAGGACTTGGGGGACAACAAGGTTTACAAGCTCCCGGAAGACAAGCCCAGACCGTCTTGTTCCTTCGGTGCGTTCCGGGGCCGTTTTCGGGGACAGCGCCATCTCCGGTTCCGCAGGGGCTCTTCTTTTGCTCCTCGGCAAACTTCGCCCCGGTCTCAGGCATGGGCGCATTGGGCGCATTCCTTTCAAGGCAGACGGCCTTCACGCTCCGGGAGCTCTCCTAGTTTCGCTGCCAACAAAGCTACCCAATGAAGGTGCGCCGACCCATTCCTCCGTTCCGGAGGTCAGGGGGCGGTTCTCCCTGTTTCGAGAGGAATGAGTCAAGATCACCTCAGATCAGTGGGTGCTAGATATTATAAATCACGGTTACGCTTTGGATTTTGCTAGGCCGCTTTGGGACCTGTTTCTAGTCTTTCCCTGCGGGTCGCAGGCAAAACAGCAAGTAGTGCTTCAGACTCTGTCGCGGTTGAAAGCGCTGGGAGCGATTGTTTCGGTTCCGCCGGCCGAGCATCGTTATTCCATTTACTTCGTAGTCCCAAAAAAGGAAGGATCATGCCGGCCGATATTAGATTTAAAGAAGGTCAACAGAGCGTTGCGGGTTCCTTGGTTTCAGATGGAGCCCTTGAGATCCGTCATTGCAGCTGTCCACACGGGCGAGTTTTTGGCTTCTTTGGATCTGACAGAAGTTTACCTACACATAGGAATCCAGCAGCACCATCAGAGGTTCCTGAGGTTCATGGTTTTGGGGGAGCATTATCAGTTCCGAGCCCTCCCTTTCGGGCTAGCTACGGCTCCTCGAGTCTTCACCTAGGTAATGGTGGTAGTGGCGGCGAGCTTTCGTCGGGAAGGCATTTTAGTTCATCCCTACCTGGACGACTGGCTCATCCAGGCAAAGTCGGAGGAACTTTGCACAGCGATGGTACAGTTGGTTTTGCACCGGCTGCATTCTCTCAGTTGGGTTGTCAATTACACCAAGAGCCAGCTGGTCCCGTCCCAGGTGCTGGAGTTCCTGGGCACACGATTTGACACGAAGGTGAGGATGGCGATGCCTCAGGGGAGGATGGAGAAGTTGATGTCTCAGATTCTAGCCTGCTGCACCTTCCTTTACCCATGGCGTAGGATTATTTGCAGGTTCTTGGTTCTATGGCATCTACCCTGGAGTTGGTTCCGTGGGCCTTTGCTCATATGAGACCTTTGCAGAGGGCCTTGCTTTGCCGTTGGGACCCCAAGTCGGAGGAGTTCCATCTACCCTTGCCGTTGCTGGAACCGGCCAAGTCCAGCCTGGATTGGTGGTTGGTCCCAGATCACTTACTTCAGGGCATAGAATTGGACAGTCCCCGATGGATAGTCGTGACGACGGATGCCAGCCTGACCGGTTGGGGGGCAGTCTGTCAGTCACATTCAGCACAGGGTCAATGGACCCCTCAGCAAGCCAGCTGGTCTATAAATCGTTTGGAAACCAGGGCAGTACACCTAGCGTTACGACACCTTCTGCCGCTTGTCCAAAGGTAAGGATCTTGTCAGACAATGTGACCACCGTGGCGTACATAAACCGGCATAGGGGAACGAAGAGTCGGCCAGTGGCGAAGGCCTGGGCAGAAATCCATCTGGGACATTGTCTTTTTTAAAAGCATTGGGGCAAAGTTAACTATCTGGGAATATTATTTAGTGCGTTTGTGTGTTTGTGCCTTTAATAGTCAGAAAGGCAGTGAATAAACAAGTTAGACTGTTTGTATTTTTAAATAGTCAATAAGGCAGCTAGTAAGCAGACTTTTAAAAAGTCTGCAGAACTGAGTGTTCTGCAGACTTTTAAAGAACTGAGTGTTTGTATTTATTACAAACTGAGTGTTTGTATTGAAAAAAAAAACAACACAAAAAAAAAAACAAAACCCAAAAAGTAGCCAGAAGCTAGAAATAAGCTAGGAGCAGTGTATACCTAAGTAAAAAAGTTGAATAGTTCAGCTCAGTTACTCACCTTGGAAAGGTGTTGAGGTAGTGTGATTGGGTTTGAATAGGGACCAACATTTGTTAATCAAGACAGCAGTGAGTCACTCAGGAAAACTAACTGAAGTTAAACTGTTTGTATTTCCCAACCCTCCCTCCCCTCGCCCACCCACCCCTAGCTCATCCCTTAATTTATAGGCAGGTGCCACTTTCACAAAAAAAAAAAAAAAAACCATAAAAAAACATCAACAAAAACTTTATTGAGAATTCGATCAGAATTGCGCCTTTTTTTGCTCTTTAAATGATTGTCAAAATTAGAGGGCGATTGCGCTCCAGAAGTTCCTCTATAAGGTATGTGAACCACACTAGTATTCTCTATATAGCAGCCTTTGTTTTTGTTCTATTCTTTATTACCTATGTTACATTGCAGATTTGGAATATGATTTGCTCCCTCCCGATGCAGCCACCGCGAAACACTGGACCGTGTCGGGGGACTTTAAATGCCTTACTGCTACTTTGAATGGAGTTGCCGCACTGAATGAATTGTGAAACTTTACAATAAAAACACCTTGTATTATTGAATGGAACTTTATCCTTTTACCTGCACCAGTGACTCTGAGACTTCAATTACCCCAATATTGACTGGGTAAATGTATCATCGGGACACGCTAGAGAGATAACGTTCCTGGATGGAATAAATGATAGCTTTATGGAGCAATTGGTTCAGGAACTGATGAGAGAGGGAGCAATTTTAGATCTAATTCTCAGTGGAGCACAGGACTTGGTGAGAGAGGTAACGGTGGTGGGGCCGCTTGGCAATAGTGATCATAATATGATCAAATTTGATTTAATGACTGGAAGAGGAACAGTGTGCAAATCCAAGGCTCTCGTGCTAAACTTTCAAAAGGGAAACTTTGATAAAATGAGAAAAATTGTTAGAAAAAAACTGAAAGGAGCAGCTACAAAAGTAAAAAATGTCCAAGAGGCGTGGTCATTGTTAAAAAATACCATTCTAGAAACACAGTCTAGATGTATTCCACACATTAAGAAAGGTGGAAAGAAGGCAAAACGATTACCGGCTTGGTTAAAAGGGGAGGTGAAAGAAGCTATTTTAGCCGAAAGATCTTCATTCAAAAATTGGAAGAAGGATCCAACAGAAGAAAATAGGATAAAGCATTAACGTTGGCAAGCTAAATGTAAGACATTGATAAGACAGGCTAAGAGAGAATTTGAAAAGAAGTTGGCTGTGGAGGCAAAAACTCACAGTAAAAACTTTTTTAAATATATCCGAAGCAGAAAGCCTGTGAGAGAGTCAGTTGGACCGTTAGATGATCGAGGGGTTAAAGGGGCACTTAGAGAAGATAAGGCCATCGTGGAAAGATTAAATGATTTCTTTGCTTCGGTGTTTACTGAAGAGGATGTTGGGGAGGTACCCTTAATGGAGAAGGTTTTCATGGGTAATGATTCAGATGGACTGAATCAAATCACGGTGAACTTAGAAGATGTGGTAGGCCTGATTGACAAACTGAAGAGTAGTAAATCACCTGGACCAGATGGTATACACCCCAGAGTTCTGAAGGAACTAAAAAATGAAATTTCAGACCTATTAGTGAAAATTTGTAACCTATCATTAAAATCAACCATTGTACCTGAAGACTGGAGGATAGCAAATTTAACCCCAATAATTAAAAAGGGCTCCAGGGGCGATCCAGGAAACTACAGACCGGTTAGCCTGACTTCAGTGCCAGGAAAAATAGTGGAAAGTGTTCTAAACATCAAAATCACAGAACATATAGAAAGACATGGTTTAATGGAACAAAGTCAGCATGGCTTTACCCAGGGCAAGTCTTGCCTCACAAATCTGCTTCACTTTTTTGAAGGAGTTAATAAACACGTGGATAAAGGTGAACCGGTAGATGTATACTTGGATTTTCAGAAGGCGTTTGACAAAGTTCCTCATGAGAGGCTTCTAGGAAAAGTAAAAAGTCATGGGATAGGTGGCGATGTCCTTTCGTAGATTGCAAACTGGCTAAAAGACAGGAAACAGAGAGTAGGATTAAATGGACAATTTTCTCAGTGGAAGGGAGTGGACAGTGGAGTGCCTCAGGGATCTGTATTGGGACCCTTACTTTTCAATATATTTATAAATGATCTGGAAAGAAATACGACGAGTGAGATAATCAAATTTGCAGATGACACAAAACTGTTCAGAGTAGTTAAATCACAACCAGATTGTGATAAATTGCAGGAAGACCTTGTAAGACTGGAAAATTGGGCATCCAAATGGCAGATGAAATTTAATGTGGATAAGTACAAGGTGATGCATATAGGGAAAAATAACCCATGCTATAATTACACAATGTTGGGTTCCATATTAGGTGCTATACAACCCAAGAAAGAGATATAGGCGTCATAGTGGATAACACATTGAAATCGACGGTTCAGTGTGCTGAACAGTCAAAAAAGCAAACAGAATGTTGGGAATTATTAGAAAGGGAATGGTGAATAAAACAGAAAATATCATAATGCCTCTGTATCGCTCCATGGTGAGACCGCACATTGAATACTGTGTACAATTCTGGTCACCACATCTCAAAAAAGATATAATTGCAATGGAGAAGGTACAGAGAAGGGCTACCAAAATGATAAAGGGAATGGAACAGCTCCTCTATGAGGAAAGACTAAAGAGGATAGGACTTTTCAACTTGGAGAAGAGACGGCTGAGGGGGGATATGATAGAGATGTTTAAAATTATGAGAGGTCTAGAATGGGTAGATGTGAATCAGTTATTTACTCTTTCGGATAGTAGAAAGACTAGGGGGCACTCCATGAGGTTAGCATGTGGCACATTTAAAACTAATCGGAGAAAGTTCTTTTTCACTCAATGCACAATTAAACTCTGGAATTTGTTGCCAGAGGATGTGGTTAGTGCAGTTAGTTTAGTGGTGTTTAAAAAAGGATTGGATAAGTTCTTGGAGGAGAAGTCCATTACCTGCTATTAAGTTCACTTAGGGGTAGATTTTAAAAGAAGCGCGATCAGCCTACTTTTGCTTGCGCATCAGACTCAAGCAAAAGTACGCTGGATTTTAGTAGATACGCGCGGAGCCGCGCGTATCCACTAAAATCCTGGATCGGCGCGCGCAAGGCTATCGATTTTGTATAGCCTGCGCGCGCCGAGCCGCGCTGCCTCCCCCCGTTCCCTCCAAGGCCGCTCCGAAATCGGAGCGGCCTTGGAGGGAACTTTCCTTTGCCCTCCCCTCACCTTCCCCTCCCTTCCCCTACCTAACCCACCCGCCCGGCCCTGTCTACACCCCCCCCTTACCTTTGTCGGGGGATTTACGCCTCCCGGAGGGAGACGTAAATCCCCGCGCGCAGCGGGCCTGCTGCGAGCCGGGCCGCGACCTGGGGGCGGGTACGGAGGGCGCGGCCATGCCCCCGGGCCGTAGCCACGCCCCGTACCCGCCCCCAAAACGCTGCCGACACGCCCCCGGAACGCCGCGACAACCGGGCCCGCCCCCGACACGCCCCCGACACGCCCCCCTCCGAGAACCCCGGGACTTCCGCGAGTCCCGGGGCTCTGCGCGCGCCGGGAGGCCTATGTAAAATAGGCTTCCCGGCGCGCAGGGCCCTGCTCGCCTAAATCCGCCCGGTTTTGGGCGGATTTAGGCGAGCAGGGCTCTGAAAATCTACCCCTTAGAGAATAGCCATTGCCATTAGCAATGGTAACATGGAATAGACTTAGTTTTTGGGTACTTGCCAGGTTCTTATGGCCTGGATTGGCCACTGTTAGAAACAGGATGCTGGGCTTGATGGACCCTTGGTCTGACCCAGTATGGCATTTTCTTATGTTCTTATGACCCACTTAGCGGCATCCCACATTGCCGGGGTAGACAACGTTCAGGCAGACTTCCTCAGTCGACAGTGGCTAGATCTCGGAGAATGGGAACTGTCCACGGGGGTGATGAGGTTGGTGACTCGCCGGTGGGGGATGCCCCGGCTCGACCTAATGGCGACTCGACTGAACACAAAGGCGACTCGCTTCTTCAGTCGCAGACGGGAGCACGGAGCAGAAGGGGTGGATGCCCTGGTCCTCCCATGGCCTCCAGACGTTCTCCTCTATGTGTTCCCCCCTTGGCCGTTGGTGGGGAAGGTTCTAAGATGCATAGAATCCCACCGAGGACTGGTCATTCTGGTGGCTCCGGAGTGGCCTCGAAGGCCGTGGTTTGCAGATCTAATCAACCTAGCGGTGGATGGTCCCCTGCGTCTGGGTCACCTACCACGCCTTCTGCGTCAAGGTCCAGTATTTTTCGATCAGGCGGATCGCTTTTGTTTAGCGGCTTGGCTTATGAGAGGAGACAATTGAGAAAGAAGGGTTATCCGGAGGCGGTGATTACCACTCTTTTGCGGGCTTGAAAGACATCTACTTCCCTCGCTTATTCTCGAGTTTGGAAGGTGTTTGATTCCTGGTGCAGTGGGTTGCGCGTGTCCCCACTGAAGGTCTCTATCGTTCATATTCTTGCATTCTTGCAGGAAGGTTTGAAGAAAGGACTGGCGTATAGCTCTCTCAGAGTCCAGGTAGCAGCATTAGGTTCCTTAAGAGGTAAGGTTGATGGTACTTCCATTGCAGGACATCTGGACGTCGTTCGTTTCCTGAAGGGAGCTAAGCATTTGTACCCACCAGTGAGGTCAGTTTGTCCCTCTAGGAGTTTGAACTTGGTGCTTCGGGGGCTCTGTGGTTCTCCCTTCAAGCCTATTAAACGAGCCACGTTGAAGGACTCAACGCTTAAGGCGGTGTTTCTAGTGGCTATCAGTTCGGCTAGACGTGTTTCGGAGCTTTAGGCATTATTATTTATTTATTTATTTAATAACAGTTTTATATACCGCAGTTCAGGTAACAATGTTACTAATCACTTCGGTTCACATTTCAACAATTACAATGACAATATAAAGAATAAATTATAATGTCTTACATATAAAGAATAAATTATAATGTCTTACATAGAACAGGGAGAGTGAAACTTGGATAATAACTTACAATGAACAGGGAGAGTACAATTTATATACAAATAGCTTAGAACAGGGGTCCCCAACCACCGTTCCGCGGATCGGGACCGGGCTGTGGGAGTTTTTTGCCGGTCTGCAGCGCCGCCAAGCACCGGCAGGTGTGTCACGCGCTCCCGGTCTCTCCCGCTGCTCTTCCTTCCCTGCTGCCGTTGCCGCTGGGCTATCAGCACGTTCAAGCCCAGCGGGAACGGCAGCGGTGCAAAAAAAAAAAAGCTGTGGCATCCGCGGCTGGCCTTTTCTTCTTCCCGCCCCCCCCCCCCCTCCCTCTGACCCGGAACAGGAAGTGATACACGGTGCGCGGGAAGGAGAAAGAGCCGTGCCGCATGAAAAAATAGCAGCGGCGACAGCAGCATTGGCCCCTGAGCAATCGAAGCAGCTGATAATAGGTAAAGGAGACAGCAACGTGAGCCTCCCGCGGCCGATGGGATTCTTCTTTCTTGGCCTGCGGGGGCTGGAGGAGGAGGTGGTGCAGCTACCGTTTGTGCTCGGGGGGGGGGGAGAGGAAGTGAGTGAGAGAAAGAGAGAGAAGGAGGCAGCCAGCATGTGTGTGATTGACTGGTCAGAGAGCTGATGTGTGTGTGTGTGTGTGTGTGTATGTGAGAGACAATGAAAGTGATTGCTCAGGGAGATGACTGATGTGTATGTGAGAGTGTGAGACATTAGTCAGGGAGGTGACTGATGTGTGTGTGTGAGAGAGAAAAAGCATGGAAGTGAGAAGTCTGGGTATGTGAGAAAGCATGGGCGTAAGAAGCCTGGTGTTGTGGGGGTGAAAGAAAGCATGGGAGTGAGAAACCTGGGTGAGTGTGCATGCATGAGAGAGAGAGACTGCTTGGTAAGGTGACGGTGTGTGAGAGAGAAAAAGACTGGTGTGTGTGAATGTGAGAGAATGTGATTCAGGGAATGAGAAGCCTGTGCACGTGGAGAGTGAGCATGGAAATGAGAGAGACTGGTGTGTGTGTAACAGAGAGAAAGTGATTATGGGAATGAGAAGCCTGTGCATGTGAAGAGAAGTGAGCATGGGAGTGAGAAACCTGGGTGTGTGTGAGACACAGCATAGGAGGGAGAAGCCTGTATATCTGAAAGAGAACATGGGAGTGGGAAGCCTGTGTGTGTGTGTATGCATGAGCGAGATCAGGTGACTGGTGTGTGTGTGTGTGTGTGAGAGAGAGAGAAATAAAGTGATTATGGGAATGAGAAGCCTGTGCATGTGAAGAGTGAGCATGGGAGTGAGAAACCTGGGTGTGTGTGAGACACATCATGGGAGGGAGAAGCCTGTATATCTGAAAGAGAACATGGGAGTGAGAGACTGGTGAGTGTGTGTGTGTGTGTGTGTGAGAGAGAGAGACAGAGAAAGTGATTATGAGAGTGAGAAGCCCATATATGTAAGTAGAACACGGGAGTGGGAAGCCTGTGTGTGTGTGTATGGCATGAGAGAAACTGTTCAGGAAGGTGACTGGTGTGTGTGTGCCAAAGACTGGGAGATGATTGGTGTGTGAGAGACAGAAACTGGTCATGGGGGCATGACTGGTATGGCGTGTGTGTGAGTCATGGGCACTAAGGAAGAGGACCATAAGTATAGAGCTTAGCTTCTACTGCTGCTTCTGGTGTGTGCCACGGCCTGCAGGGAAGGGGAGTAGGACAGCTGCTGGAGGGGGTAAGTAAAAGTGGCTTTTTAAGTTTATTTTTCTTGACTGCCATTTTAATTGTGTGATGTCTGCTTTTTTGAAATATTTTATTGGTGTTTGGAGAATGTTTAATAGTTTTTATGAGTTTTTAATTGTTGGATGTTATTCTGTTCATAGCTGTTTTGAAACATTTATTCTGCTTATTAGTATAGTTTTACAATTATTTCTATGTGGGGATCTATAGCTGCTTGCTAGTTCTGTTTTCCTAATAAGAGGTGTATTGGTTTTTAGGACCTGATTTAATATTTGTAGTGTTGCCTTTTCATAGATAGGGTTGCTCCTGTTTGAGTGTATTCCATAATACAGGTGTAACTGTGTGCAGATTAGTTTATGTGCATTACTACAGATCCTGGGAATATGTTAGGTCGGTTCTGTGTCTGTTACCGAGATGAAATATTTTGCTAGCATGTAAGCGTTTGTATCGGTCTTATTTGTTGTGTTTTCTCAAGAGGACATGCATTGGTGGTAAACTGCTGTCTTTTCATAAGTAGGGCTATTGAGCCTGAAAGTAGAAGGAGTTTGAGTTACTGTTACTGAGATGTCACCAGAACCAGAATATCTTTTTTGTAGGGTGAGGTGTATAGGGAGTGTCATAATTCTGCTTTACATCCATTATTGTGGGTCAGGGGGGTTCCCGTGGATACAAACTGTACTATTACATCTAGCCCCATGACGATCATGGGTCAGTGTGCCATGCATATGAGAACCTATGGTGAGTTGAGTCACATTCACATTATAAATGTCATAATTAAATGATAAGTGTGCACTAAAATCCAACCCCCTCCATAACCCCGCCCTCATATGACCAAAGCCCCGCCCCTGCCCCGCCCTGCCGGGCCATGGAAAAATGGTCTTGCTTGAAGCCAGTCCCTGGTGCAAAAAAGGTTGGGGACCACTGGCTTAGAAGACCAGAATGTGAAGTCACTGGAGCTGTCTTGGAAAGACCATTATCTTGCAGAGAGCCTTTCATGCGTATCACGGATTCTGGGGTTTCGCTCAGGACGGTACCTTCGTTTCTACCTAAGGTGGTTTCGGCGTTTCACGTCAACCAAACAGTGGCGTTACCAGCCTTTCCAGACGTGGATTCTGGCTCTCCTCAGTCTCGGGACTTACGGAAACTTGACGTTCGCAGGATCCTTATGCGGTACCTGGGGGTGACTAATGCCTTCCGGTTGTCGGATCATCTTTTTGTCTTGTGGAGTGGTCCTAAGAAAGGGTGTAAGGCTTCCAAGACGACTACTGCCCGCTGGTTGAAGGACGCCATTGCTTCGGCGTACATATGTCATGGGCGTCCAGTTCCTGATGGTCTTAAGACTCATTCCATCAGGTCGCAGATGACGTCGTGGGCGGAAAGCCAATGTGTCTCGCCTCAAGAGATTTGCAGGGCAGCTACTTGGAAGTCCCTGCACACGTTTGCTAAACATTACGATTTAGATGTCCGGGATCCGGCTATGGATTCGTTTGGCGGCAGTGTGCTTCAAGTGGGACTCTCCGGGTCCCACCCCATTTAAGACAGCTTGGGTACATCCCAGCAGTCTGGACTGATCCTGGTACGAACAGGGAAAGGAAAATTGGTTCTTACCTGCTAATTTTCGTTCCTGTAGTACCAAGGATCAGTCCAGACACCCGCCCAGGGGATGCTAGACAGGAGAGTCCGCTCAGCTGATTGTTTATTTATTATTATTTATTTTATTTATAGATTTTTCTATACCGGGGTACGTAAATAACATCACCTCGGTTTACATTCAAACAGTAATTCAGCATTGCGCTTTACAATATAACAAGGTAACTAAACGAAAAATAATACAGTATATAACTTTATATTAATAGAATATCAGCAATATATGAGAGATTGTGGCAGTTAGGAAGAGTAGTTGAGGATTCAGATCATTGATAGTAGGCTTTTTTAAATAGCCAGGTTTTAAGGTTTTGTTTAAATTTTTTGTGACAGAGTTCCTGGCGTAATTCAGAGCGCATGGTGTTCCATATTGTTGATCCAGCAATGATGAAAGATCGTTCTTTTGTACTAGAGAGTTTAGTCAGATTGGGTGCTGGGATATTTAGTTTGGCTAAATTCTGGAATCTCGTTGGGCGGGAAGACGTTTTGAATTGTAGTTGATCTGTAAACCAGAGCATTTCTCTGTTTTGAATGGCTTTGTGTATCAGCGACATAGATTTATAAATTATCCTGTAAGCCACAGGTAGCCAGTGCAAAGACTGAAGAGCTGGAGTGATGTGATCATGGCGGCTTGTGTCGGTGATAATGCAGGCAGCTGCATTTTGCAGCATTTGCAAAGGTTGAATGGTGGCTTTGGGTAGACCCAGTAACAGAGCATTGCAGTAATCAATCTTTGATAAAATAGTTGCTTGTAAAACTGTGCGGAAATCATATTGGTATAATAGAGATTTAATCCGTTTAAGCGTAAATAGCTTAAAGAAACCATTTTTTACCGTATCCGCGATGAATTTTTTAAACGTGAGATTGCTGTCAATGATGATACCAAGGCTGCGTACTTGTTGTGAAATAGTGGAGTTGTTTTGAGCAATATCAGAGTTGATCAGTATTATATTTTTTGGAGGTGAAATTATGATAAGTTCAGTTTTATTGGTATTTATAGCCAATTGGTTGTCTGTGAGGATTGTTTTAATTTCTAATAAAGCTACCTTCCAGGTACTAAATGCATTTGTGATTGTGCTGGTTATAGGTATGAGTATTTGAACATCATCTGCGTAGATGAAGTGTTGAAGACCCAATTTAGAGAGTAGCCGGCATAGCGGTGTAAGGTAAACATTGAACAATGTGGAGGAGAGAGAAGATCCTTGGGAGACTCCTTGAGAGAGGTTTCTTGGCTTGGATTCACTTCGTCCACATCTAACGCTGTATGTTCTATTGCTCAGGAATGACTGAAACCATAGTAAAGCCGATCCCGAGATACCTATTTCAGATAGACGGGTAATAAGAGTGTTGTGGTTTACCATGTCGAAAGCAGCTGATATATCAAGAAGGGCGATGAGGTATGATTTGCCAGCATCTAAAGCTTTTAGTAGCACCTCAGAAAGTGATATCAAAAGTGTTTCCGTGCTGTGGTACTTTCTGAACCCATATTGAGATGGAAAGAGTATTTGATGATCATCTAAATAATCAGTTAGTTGTTTGTTGATGACTCTTTCCATAATCTTTGAGAGGAAGGGAAGGTTTGATACTGGACGAAAGTTTGCTGGATCAGATGAATCTAGGTTAGATTTTTTTATCATTGGAGTAATGATAGCATGTTTAAGTATAGAAGGAACGATGCCTGTGGTGATGGATTTGTTAAGAATCTTTGCAATAGGTTTTGCTATTGTAGAACGTATTGTAAGAAGAGTCTTAGTAGGTAAGATGTCGGTGGGGTGGAAAGCTGGTTTCATTTTCTTTAGAATTGACTCAACTTCAATACCAGTAGTAATTTCAAGATTAGATAGCTTTGTTTCAAATTTATCTTGAGTGGCTGATGTAGCTTGGTTGGTGTGTAAAGGAGCAGGAAATGAATTAAATCGCGTTAAAATATAATGTATTTTGTTATAAAAGAATGTAGCTAGTTCCTCACATTTTGAATCATCATTGTTGTTTAGATTGTTGTGAGTTGGAGCAGTAACAAGGCTTTTGACATATTGGAAAAGTGCTTGAGGGTTGAATTGATATTGATGAATTCTGGAAGCATAAAAATCTTTTTTTGTTTTGTCGGTGGCTTGGCGATATTTGTGTAGTAATGATTTGAATTTTAATAAAGTCGTGGAATTTTGGTTTCTGTGCCATTTTTTTTCTGTCTTACGTAGCTCCATTTTCATAGCTTTAAGTTCGGGAGTATACCAAGGTTTTTTCCTTATTATTTTTTCGGAATTGATTTCCTTGGATTGAATAGGACAGAGTTTCTCTGCTATGTTACTAGTAATTTTAAACCAAGAAGAGGTAGCTGTTTCAGCGTCTGTGAGATCTAAATTTTTGAGATCTTCTGATATCACATTATTAATTTCATCTGTTTGACCTTGTTTTCGGAAGTAGATGGTTTTTTTGCTGTGAACATTAGATGGTAATTGTTTTATTGTACAGCAGGTGTCAATCCGAAAGTGGTCCGACCAAGGAATGGGAGTGCAGAGGGGAGGTTTTGTATCAATATGGGAGTTAGTAAACATGACATCAAGGGTATGACCAGCTTTATGAGTCAGGTTAGTCACAGCTTGTTGAAAGCCTAGAGCATTAAGAGAGGTCAGTAAAGTTTCACAGGCTGGGGTTAGAGGGATGCGATCAAAGTGTAGGTTCAGATCCCCCAGAATAATTGTTGGGAGGTGAATATCAAGGTTTTTGATAATAAATTCAGTTAGTAGAGATGGGTTATTCTCAAGTATGCTGGGGGGGGAGTAGATCAGGCAAATTTGAAGATCCTTAGATTTGAAAAGGCCAGTCTCCATTTTGGAGGAAGGGGAAGTAGTTTGAACTGTAAGGTTAAATTTCTTTTTGGCAGCCAGGAGAATACCTCCACCTTTCTTTTTGATCCTTGGAATGGAGAAAACATTGTAAGTGTCAGTGGGAAGTCATAATTCTGCTTTACATCCATTATTGTGGGTCAGGGGGGTTCCCGTGGATACAAACTGTACTATTACATCTAGCCCCATGACGATCATGGGTCAGTGTGCCATGCATATGAGAACCTATGGTGAGTTGAGTCACATTCACATTATAAATGTCATAATTAAATGATAAGTGTGCACTAAAATCCAACCCCCTCCATAACCCCGCCCTCATATGACCAAAGCCCCGCCCCTGCCCCACCCTGCCGGGCCATGGAAAAATGGTCTTGCTTGAAGCCAGTCCCTGGTGCAAAAAAGGTTGGGGACCACTGGCTTAGAAGACCAGAATGTGAAGTCACTGGAGCTGTCTTGGAAAGACCATTATCTTGCAGAGAGCCTTTCATGCGTATCACGGATTCTGGGGTTTCGCTCAGGACGGTACCTTCGTTTCTACCTAAGGTGGTTTCGGCGTTTCACGTCAACCAAACAGTGGCGTTACCAGCCTTTCCAGTCGTGGATTCTGGCTCTCCTCAGTCTCGGGACTTACGAAAACTTGACGTTCGCAGGATCCTTATGCGGTACCTGGGGGTGACTAATGCCTTCCGGTTGTCGGATCATCTTTTTGTCTTGTGGAGTGGTCCTAAGAAAGGGTGTAAGGCTTCCAAGACGACTACTGCCCGCTGGTTGAAGGACGCCATTGCTTCGGCGTACATATGTCATGGGCGTCCAGTTCCTGATGGTCTTAAGACTCATTCCATCAGGTCGCAGATGACGTCGTGGGCGGAAAGCCAATGTGTCTCGCCTCAAGAGATTTGCAGGGCAGCTGCTTGGAAGTCCCTGCACACGTTTGCTAAACATTACGATTTAGATGTCAGGGATCCGGCTATGGATTCGTTTGGCGGCAGTGTGCTTCAAGTGGGACTCTCCGGGTCCCACCCCATTTAAGACAGCTTGGGTACATCCCAGCAGTCTGGACTGATCCTGGTACGTACAGGGAAAGGAAAATTGGTTCTTACCTGCTAATTTTCGTTCCTGTAGTACCAAGGATCAGTCCAGACACCCGCCCAGGGGATGCTAGACAGGAGAGTCCGCTCAGCTGATTGTTTATTGTCTTTGCAGAACCTTCTTTTCTTTCCACAGTGTTGGGCACCTACGTTACCACATGGTTATTTTTTCACAAGTTATGCTGTTTACAAAGTTGCTCTTGTTGATCTAGTCATTGTTGCTAAATTTACTTCATTCTGCTTTGATATTGATTATACTGAAGGATCGCAGGTGGCACACCGGGTTATATGGGGGTGCTTTTCAGCTTTTCTCTGACTCCATCTGCTGGAGGGGAGGCATAGCCCAGCAGTCTGGACTGATCCTTGGTACTACAGGAATGAAAATTAGCAGGTAAGAACCAATTTTCCTATTGCTAATCCAGTAGCTGAAAGGAATCAGTAAGTTTTGCTTGGGAAATTTTTTTTAAAGTGTTGGGGAGAAGTAAACTATTGGGGTATATTATTTAGTGTGTTTGTGTGTTTGTGCTTTTAATAGTCAGTAAGGCAGCTAAGAAACAGAAGTTAGTGTGTTTATTTTTAAATAGTAAGGCAGCTAATAAGCAGAAGTTAGTGTGTTTGTATTTCCCAACCCTCCACCCCTCTCCCACCCATCCCTAGCTCATTCTTTAATTTATAGGCAGGTGCCACTTTCACATTAAAAAAAAAAAAATCAGTCACTTCATGAATTCTCCACACCTTATTGAGAGTTTGATTATTCCCCTATAGGCCACTACCAGACATATAGTGGCGTCCACAGTTCATGTTACCCCAATGGCTCATCTAGCCATGAGAATAACACAATGGACTTTAAAATCCCAGTGGTCCCAATCATACCAACATATGTCCCATATTGTCCACATCACCAGCTAGCTTCGTTTTTCACTAGCTTGGTGGATACAGGAGTCCAATCTTCTGATAGGACTACCCTTTCAATCTCCAGAACCTCAAATTACATTGAGAACAGATGCCTCCAACTTCAGTTGGGGAGCCCATGTCAACAACCTGCAAACCCAGAGAACCTGGACCACAGCGGAATCAAAGCACCAGATAAATTTTCTGGAGCTCAGAGCAATACGATACGCCTTATATGCTTTCCAGGATTGCCTATCCAACAAGGTAATCCTAATTCAAACAGACAACCAGGTAGCCATGTGGTACCTCAACAAGCAAGGGGGCACAGGCTCTTACCTGCTCTGCCAGGAGGTGGTGCAGATCTGGGCCTGGGTTCTCTCCCATTCCATGTAACTGAGAGCAACCTACTTGGCGGGCGTGGACAATGTGATGGCGGACAATCTCAGCCGGACCTTACATCCCCTCGAATGGTCCCTAGATCCCACTATAGCGAACCGAATTTTCCACCAGTGGGGCTGCTCACACATAGACCTCTTTGCGTCAATTCACAATCACAAAGTGGACAATTTCTACTCTCTACACCACAGCCACAAGACACCACCAAGGGATGCCTTCGCCCACTCGTGGTCAACGGGTTTTCTATATGCCTACCCTCCACTTCCACTCATCAGCAAGACTCTTGTGAAGTTGCGGCAGGACCAGGGCACAAGGATCCTCATAGCCCCTCACTGGCCGCAACAGGTTTGGTTTCCCATCCTGTGCGACCTCTCAGTACAGCAACCAATTTGCCTGGGCACAGATCCAACTCTAATAATGCAGAACAGCGTCATCCGAACCTCCACTCCCTGTCTCTGACAGCATGGATGTTGAAAGGTTGATACCACAATCCCTTAACCTTTCTGACAATGTGTCCCAGGTCCTTGTAGCTTCACGGAAGCCTTCTACTAGGAAATCTTATTGTTCCAAGTAGAAAAGATTCTCCTTGTGCACAACAAAGGAAATAGTTCCCTTTTCCTGCCCCACAAAAATGTTCCTGGACTATCTCTGGTACCTTTCGGAGTCTGTTCTACAAACTTCCTCCATCCGAGTGCATGTCAGCACCATAGACGCTTACCACAAAGGTATAGGAGATGCCCCGATCTTGGCGCAACCCCTTGTAGGGCGCTTTATGAGAGGCTTGCTCCAACCGAAGCCTCCACTGCGTCCTCCGGTTCTGGCATGGGACCTCAATTGGTTCTAGCATGGCTCATGTGACCTCCGTTCAAGCCTCTGCTTTCCTGCAAGCTATGTCATTTCACTTGGAAAGTGCTCTTTCTACTTGCTTTGACATCGGCTCGCAGAGTCAGTGAGCTGCAGGCGCTGGTAACGTACCCACCTTACAGAAAATTTCTCCACGATCGTGTGGTGCTCCACACTCACCCTAAATTTTTGCCAAAGGTAGTGTCTGATTTCCACTTAAATCAATCCATAATACTACCCACATTTTTTCCGAAACCTCACTCACATCCAGGTGAGCGGGCCCTGCATTCCTTGGACTGTAAATGTGTGCTCGCCTTTTATTTGGACCACACTACAGCCCATGGGAAGTCCACCCAACTGTTTGTCTCCTTTGATAAAACCAAACTGGGAGTTCTGGTGGGCAAGCAGACCCTGTCCACCTGGCTGGCGGACTGTATTACCTTCTACTACCAGCAAGCAGGCCTTCTGCTACAGGGACGCGTGAAAGCGCATTCAGTAAGAACCATGGCAACATCAGTAGCACACCTCCTTTCTATACCTCTTGCTGACATCTGCAGAGCTGCCACATGGAGCTCTCTCCACACCTTTGCAGCTCATTATTGTCTCAACAAGGCTGGCAGACAGTATTCTATCTTTGGCCAGTCTGTCCTGCGAAATTTGTTTCCAGTTTAATAACCCAACTTCCATCCTGTGACCCACTGTGAAACTCAGGCTGCCCTCATACCCCAAACCACCCGTGTTCTGCCCATTGCACGTCGTTGGGTGCTTTTGGTTCACTTACTTGGGCATCCTATAGCTCGCTATTCACCCATATGTGAGGTCTACCATCCTGCTTGTCCTGGGAGAAAGCAGAGTTGCTTACCTGTAACAGGTGTTCTCCCAGGACAGCAGGATGTTAGTCCTCACGAAACCCGCCCGCCACCTTGTGGAGTTGCGTTCGCTTATGTTTTATTATTTTATTTTTCGCTCGTACTTTTTTCTACAAACGAGACTGAAGGGGGACCCTTGCTGGTTGCAGGGTTAGTGCCATGCTGGGCATGCCCAGTACGTGCCAGTCAAAATTCTAGAAACTTTGACAAAAGTGTTCCGTGATTGGGCTCCATCCTGATGATGTCACCCATGTGTGAGGATTACCATCCTGCTTGTCCTGTGAGTTGATTACCTGTAACAGGTGTTTTCCCAGGACAGCAGGATGTTAGTCCTCACATATGGGTGACATCATCAGGATGGAGCCCAATCACGGAACACAAAGTTTCTAGAACTTTGACTGGCACACTGAGCATGCCCAGCATGCAACTAACCCTGCATCCAGCAGGGTCCCCCTTCAGTCTCTTTTTTTCCACACAGCAGTAGCCACGTGGGTTAAGGAGCTCTCCAAAGATTCATGACAAGAATTTTCCTCACGGAACTTTTTCAAAAATTTCAAACAAATTCTACCCCATAGGAGTCCCCCTATCGATTCCGTAGTCCGCGGTCATAAGGTAAGGCTTTACCCTCATTTGCGGTCAATTCCCGTCGAGTTTTCCCTTTGGGGCCTACTGGCCATCGACCGCACCGCGGCTAAATTTTTGTCGAAGCCATGGCGTCGGCTTTTCGTCGGTGCCCAGATTGTCCTCAGACAATGTCCATCCCAGACCCGCATAGGGTTTGTGTATTGGGGTTGGGGTTGGACCATGACGTCTTAACCTGCACTAAATGTGACCATATGATGCCGAAGGGCCATAAGACCCGATCCGAGAAAATGGAGTTTCTCTTTCAGGCAAAGCCACCGACTCCATCGAGCGCTTCGAAATCATCCGAGCCAATACCATCGACTTCTCAACGGCGGGACACTGGTGCGGCCCTTCTGGCACCGACTACTCCGAAGGTGTCGACATCTTCCTCTTCGGCCCCAGAAAAGGACCGAGGAGATCATCGTGAGAAGCATAGACACTGGCATCGAAAGGCCCAGTCCGCTGATCCAGGCAAGCCCTCGGCATCGACAGAGCCACCGAAGAAGAAATCCCGTCCAGAGAAGGCCCCATCCTCCTCTGCGGCCGGATCATCGAGGCATTTCCCACCTTCATTGGTGCCAGAAGCCGCGATTTCACTTTCACCCGTGGACCCTCCAACTACGCCTGTGCTGCCTCCTACTCCGGGACTGGGGTTACGTGCCCCAGATTTCCGCGAGGAATTGGATTGGATGATCCAAGAGGCCATCGGAAAAGCACTGCAGGGCTTCCAGCCTCCATTGTCGCCAGCATTGAAGCCAGTCCCGGTCGCTGACCCGATCCCCACGGCACTCGCACTGCTCCTCGGCAGACTAGATGCGTTGCTCAGTGCACTTCCACCAGTGGAACCGAGGATAAACACCTTCTACCCCGATTCCATTGTCATCGGAAGAAGAGGATGCACCGAGGCCGGAGCCCATACCCAGGCCATCTGGACTTTTACCACCAACTCGCCCGTCGATGTCATTGGTTCCATCGGTGCCTACTCTACCATCGATGCCGCCCCGTCTGCAATCGGTGCCACCATCAATGCCGTCAGTGCCGCCGTCGGTACCACCATCGGTGCCTCCTCCGATACCATCGATGCCTAGGCCTTATCCTTTACAACTGACACCGTTCCTTCCTTCTGGTGATCCTATGGGAGCTGGTGATCAAACTTATGATCCTTGGACCGATGACTCTTCCCAGGATTCGGATGATCTGCCTTCAGAACCCTTTCCCCCTGAGGAAAGACAATGCTCTCCTCCAGAGGACCTGTCCTTTATTAATTTCATAAAGGAAATGTCTGAAACAATTCCATTTCAGCTTCAGACAGAAGAGGATTCAAGGCACAAGATGCTGGAAGTACTCCAGTTTCTTGATGCGCCTAAGGAAATCATGTCTATTCTGCTAAAGAGGAATTGGGAGCATCCAGGTTTGGTGCCACCTATCAACCGAAAGACAGATGCCACCTACCTTGTACAGACAGCCCCTGGGTTTCAAAGACCACAGCTGGATCACCACTCTGTGGTTGTGGAATCAGCCCAGAAGAAGGCATGACGTTCTAAACCTCATTCCTCCATACCTTCAGGGAAAGAACAGAGGTCCCTGGATGCATTTGGCAGACGTGTCTTCCATGGGTTAATGCTCATTTCTCACATTGCTTCCTACCAGTTATACATGACCCAGTATAACAGACCTTTTTAAGAAGATCCAGGTTTTCTATGAATCTTTACCCGAACAATTCCAGGATCAACTCAATGCTCTGGCTCAGAAAGGCCTAGATGCTGGCAAGCATGAGGCCCGTGCTGTCTATGACATTTTTGACACTGCCTCTAGAGTGTCTGAAGCGGGGATTAGTGCAAGAAGGTGGGCCAGGCTGAAGTCCTCTGTCCTATGACCAGAGATACAGGACCGGTTAGCTGACCTACCCTGTGCTGGAGATAATCTCTTCAGGGACAAAATCCAGGAAACAGTAGCACAGCTAAAGGACCACCATGAAACGCTGCGCCAGCTTTCCTCAGTACCTTCAGATTTCCCGTTCACTTCTAATAGGACATTCCGAAGGGACGCTAAGCGGCCGTCTTTCAAGCCACAGAGATATTATCCTCCTGCTACTCGAGGTCGTCCTTCCAGGCCTTACCAGAAGGGTCAACCCAGACAAGCCCGACCTCAGAAGACCCAGCCAACCCCTCAGCCGGGCCCAGAGGCTGGGTTTTGACTCCTCGCTGGAGAGCATAAACCAACCTCCTCTACCGTCCGTACCAGTCGGCTGTCGACTGTGCCACTTCACCAATATATGGCACATGATCACTTCAGACCAGTGGGTACTAGCTGTAGTGTCTCAAGGTTACCACCGCAACTTCCTGACTGTGCCAGCGGACTCCCCACCTCGGCTGACGGGGGGTCATCCGACCATTCCTCTCAACTGGAGGATGAGGTTTCCGTCCTTCTCAAATCCCGAGGAATAGAACTAGTGCCCCTCTCCCAACGAGGGCAGGGGTTCTATTCTCAGTATTTTCTCATCGCAAAAAAAGCAGGGGGCATTCATCCCATCCTGGACCTACGTGCCTTGAACAGGTATCTGCAAAAAGAAAAATTCAGAATGGTAACCCTGGGTTCCCTACTTCCTCTACTACAAAGAGAAGATTGGCTTTGCTCTCTAGATCTTCAGGATGCGTACGCACACATTGCCATCACGCCGTCTCACCGAAAATTCTTTCTTTCCTAGTCGGCCCCAGGCACTTCCAGTACCAGGTGCTGCCATTTGGCCTGGTGTCCGCACCTCAAGTCTTCACCAAGTGCCTCGTTGTGGTTGCGGCCTACCTGAGGGGTCAAGGAGTCCATAACTACCCTTATCTCGACAACTGGTTGATAAGGGCTCCGACCCAAAACCACATACTAGAATCCTTGCGTCTAACTCTCAAGACACTTCTGCCTCTCGGGTTTCAAGTCAACTACGCCAAGTCCAAACTAGTTCCATCTCAAACCCTATCCTTCATAGGGGCAGATTTGAACACCATACAGGCAAAGGCCTTCCTCCCTCAGGATCGAGCTTACACTCTCACGTCCCTGGCACAATACCTCCAGGCTCAAGATTACTCGACGGCTTGTTGTTTCCTCATCCTGCTGGATCATATGGCATCCTCGGTGCATGTCACTCCCATGGCCCACCTGGCAA
The DNA here is from genome assembly GCF_901001135.1 of Rhinatrema bivittatum. Lineage (NCBI taxonomy): Eukaryota > Metazoa > Chordata > Amphibia > Gymnophiona > Rhinatrematidae > Rhinatrema > Rhinatrema bivittatum. The sequence continues at coordinate 4,878,783 of NC_042622.1, forward strand.
TGAGAGTGACACAGTGGACCTTGCGATCCCAGTGGACTCAAGCTTATCATTCAATGTCCAGCATTGTCCACGTTACCAAACAGCTCCGCCTGTCGCTGGCCTGGTGAATGCAACACTCCAATCTCCTTCAAGGCCTTCATTTCCAGAACCTCAGATTATCTTGACGACAGACACCTCCAACTTGAGATGGGGTGCTCATGTCGACGACCTGCAGACTCAAGGAACCTGGACTCCAGAGGAAGCCAAACATCAGATAAATTTCCTGGAGCTTCGGGCGATCAGATATGCCCTCAGAGTTTTTCAGGATTGCCTCTCAAAGCTATCCTGATTCAGACCAACAATCAGGTGGCGATGTGGTACATCAGCAAGCAAGGAGGAACAGGCTCCTACCTTCTGTGTCAGGAAACTGCACAGATATGGGCGTGGGCTCTTTCCCACTCGATGTACCTCAGAGCAACCTACCTGGTGGGCGTGGACAATGTTCTGGCGGACAAGTTGAGTCGGACTTTTCATCTGCACGAATGGTCTCTCAACCCTACGGTAGCGGACACAATCTTCCAACGTTTTGGTTATCCACAAATAGACCTCTTTGCATCCCTCCACAACTGCAAAGTAAGGAACTTCTGCTCGCTCACTCGCAGCCGCCACTCGCAGCCGAGGGACGCCTTTGCCCTCTCGTGGTCCAGCGGTCTCCTTTACACGTACCCTCCACTTCCACTCATATCCAAGACTCTCGTGAAGTTACGAAGGGACAAGAGCTTAATGATTCTTTTATTTATTTATTTATTTATTTATTTAAAAGTATATACCGTTTTTTAAAATAAAATTGTCAAAACGGTTTACAGAAAATTAGAATAAAATAGGGCATGAATATAATAAAATTAAAAAATGTACATAAATTTAACTAAATTAGCTAGATAAATACTAGCTTAAACAAAAGTTTTATTTAAATAAAGAGAGGTGATATGCCGTGGGTACTTTAGGAAATTAAGAGAAGGAATAAGGAGGGAGGGGAGGGGAAGGGGAAAGAGAATGTGGAATAGATTGGCCAAATGAAGGGGTGGGAAAACAAGATAAGAGTAGAAGAATAAATGAATGTGGCAAATGGGATGAATCGTCAAATGCATGTATCGTGAAGATGAAAGTAAATATGGTGGTTAAGATGAAGAGTCTAAACCATGTGTATCAAATGGGCGGAGTTGCGATAATGAGAGTTTCGGTTTTGGAGGAAGAATGTTTAAATGGAATATTAAATGCAGATTGAAAAAGGTATGTTTTTAAAGCTTTTTTAAAGTGGTGAGAATTTGATATCAAACGGAGAGGATTAGGTAATGAATTCCAAAGAGATGGTCCTGCTACCGAGAATACTTTCTTTCTGGTAATATCTAATCTGGCCTGTCGTGGTAATGGAATGTCTAAGAGATTTTGAGTGAGTGATCTTAAATGTCTAGTAGGTTTGTAAATACGAAGTAAAGTGCATAGCCAAGTGGAGGGAGAATTATAAATTAAACTGTGAATGATTGAGAGTACTTTATATTTTATCCTATATTTTATGGGTAACCAATGAAGAGATTGTAGAGTAGGAGTAATATGGTTACGAAGAAGAATGCCAGATAATAAACGTGCTGCACTGTTTTGAACTAATTGTAATGAATGAATTGAGGAATCAGATAGACCTAGGTAAAGTGCATTGCAATAGTCTAAGCCAGAAAAATTAGATTGAAGAACAGTTCTGAAATCACGGTAGAAAAGAAGAGGACGGAGACGTTTTAGAAGTTGCAGTTTGTAAAATGATTTCTTTGTTAAGGAGGAGATTTGTTGTTTCATGGATAAATCTGTATTTATAATTACACCCAGATTTGTGGCATGACGTGTTATTGGGATTGTTAAACCGTTGAATGTAAAATGTGATGGTGGACCTATAGAAGTGTCTGTAATGGATGTTAAATGTACTAATTCGGTTTTTGATGGATTCAGTTTTAGACGATTATGAGATAACCAGGAATTAATAGTGGATTCTTATAGCCCCTTATTGGCCATACCAAGCCTGGTTCCCAATCCTCCAGGACCTATCGGTTCGCCGGCACATCCCTCTGGGGGAGGATCCGCTTCTGATAACTCAGAACGACGGGTGCCTTTGCCATCCCAACCTCCGGGCCCTGTTCCTGACGGCCTGGATGTTGAAAGGTTAACAGTACAACCCCTTAACCTTTCGGAGTCGGTGTCTCGAGTCCTGGTAGCTTCACGAAAGCCTTCTATGAGACGCTCTTATCGTTCTAAGTGGAAAAGATTTACGGTCTGGTGCACGTCCATGTCCATCGACCCTTTCACTTGTTCCACTGCCAAATTTCTGGACTATCTCTGCCATCTGTCAGAGTCAGGCCTGAAAACTTCTTCTATAAGAGTGCATGTCAGTGCCACAGCCGCTTTCCACAATGGCGTGGGAGATGTCTCTATTTCGACACAACCCTTAGTCACACGCTTCATGAGAGGTTTGCTCCACCTGAAACCTCCGTTGCGCCCCACAGCCCCTGCTTGGGACCTTAACGTGGTCTTAGGAGAGCTCATGAAACATTTGTTTGAGCCTCTCCACTCCTGTGATCTCCACTATCTCACCTGGAAAGTGATTTTTCTTCTCGCTATAACATCTGCTCGCAGGGTTAGTGAGTTGCACGTGCTAGTCACCTATCCGCCCTACACTAAAATTCTTCATGATAGGGTGGTCCTCCGTACACACCCTAAATTTTTACCGAAGGTAGTGTCGGATTTTCATCTTAATCAATCCATCATCTTACCTACTTTCTTTCAAAGGCCCATTCAAACCCAGGAGAACAGGCTTTACATTCCCTGGACTGCAAACGTGCCCTTGCCTTTTATCTAGAGCGCACGTTGGCCCACAAGAAATCCACTCAGTGGAAAAACAGACCCTTTCCTTCTGGTTGGCAGACTGCATGTCTTTTTGCTACCAGCAAGCGGGCATTCCGCTACAAGACCGTGTGAAAGCACACTCTGTTAGGGCCGTGGCAACCTCAGTGGCACACCTTCATTCTGTGCCACTTATTGATATTTGTCAAGCTGCGACCTGGAGCTCTCTCCATACTTTCGCAGCCCATTATTGCTTGGATAAGGCTGGCAGACAGGATTCCATTTTTGGCCAGTCTGTTCTATGCAACCTATTCTCAGCTTAACTACCCAACATCCTACCAGCGACCCGTTCTGGGTTTTGAGGATGCCCTCCTACCCAAATCCACCTCTGTTGTTGTGCCTGTTGCATGTCTTTGGGTGCATTTGGTGCATTGCTCGGGCATCCTCAGCTCGCTATTCACCCATGTGTAAGGACTACCATCCTGCTTGACCTGTGAGAAAGTAGAGTTGCTTAACTGTAACAGGTGTTCTCACAGGACAGCAGGATGTTAGTCCTCACGAAACCCACCCACCACCCCCTGGAGTTGGGTTCACTTGTGATTTGTTATTTTATTTTTCGCACGTACTTTTACTATACACGAGACTGAAGGGGGACTCCTGCTGGTTGCAGGGTTAGTGCCAGGCTGGGCATGCCCAGTAGGTGCCAGTCAAAGTTCTAGAAACTTTGACAAAAGTGTTCCGTGAATGGGCTCCATCCTGATGATGTCACCCATATGTGAGGACTAATATCCTGCTGTCCTGTGAGAACACCTGTTACAGGTAAGCAACTCTGCTTTACCTACAGCCCATAAGTACTCACGAATATTTGAAAAATCAAAATCCATTTCTGCTGTTTGCATACAGCCTATGGCAGCTGTTTCAGGGAAAAAAGGAAGTTTCACAAGCAGAAATTCCTGCTGTGTTTAAAGCAGCTTGTACAATCCATAATCTATGTTCTGGCAGAGAGAGAAAAACACCATTAGGCGTACAAAATATGGTGCAATGCATAATACATCATGTCCTAACAAATTCATAGAAAAGGTTGCTGAAAGCAGAAAAATATGCGATGTATGCAAGGGACCTAATTGCACTAGTACAGGTTCTGATATATGTATAAGAGCTCTGACAGTCTCCACGAATTCATAGGTGTTATAGGGCATAGCCCCTTCATTGGGAGTATACTCAGGAGTAGTAGGTAAAAGATACTGATAAGGTGGATGTGAAGATGGGACATGCATTGAATCATCAGGACAATCTCTGTACAAGTGTCCTGGTTTGTGACAGGATTAGCAGTGGGTACTGTTCGCAAAGGGTAGTTTCCAGCATATGGCTGTTCCCTTTCCTCTGGACCTTTAGACCTCAAATTATAATATTTTTTATGATTGCTGTCTGGATAATCAATGCATCATTTAAGCTGAGGGGTAAAATGGGCTTCTAGACCATTCTTTTGTAATAGCCTACTGATGCTTAACTTTTGTAATGTGTGATTGAGGCCTTGTAATTCAGCTAAAGTTTGCCTGAATTCCTTTTTCATACATTCTAAATCTGTTTTTGTTTTTTTCAAAGAATCTTTAATTTCAGCATTAACAGAAATCTGATTTTGCTTTTCATCTTCTTTCATCCAAAGTGAAAAAAAACATTCTTTGTTTTTGATTAATTTTATTTTTCCTTGCTTCTTTAAAATTCTTTTAAAATTTCTCACAGGACAAGCAGGATGGTAGTCCTCACATATGGGTGACATCACAGGATGGAGCCCAATCACGGAACACTTTTGTCAAAGTTTCTAGAACTTTGACTGGCCCCTACTGGGCATGCCCAGCATGGCACTAACCCTGCAGCCAGCAGGGGTCCCTCTTCAGTCTTCTTTTTTCCGTGCAGCAGTAGCCACGCAGTTAAGGAGCTCTGCAAGGATTCCTGACAGGAATTTTCCTCACGGAATTATTTAAAGTTAAATTGCCCCACAGGGGTCCCTCTGTTAACTTTTTTCAGTCCGTGGAAGTCCGGTAAGTTTTTACCCGTTTTCCATCGATTACCGTCGAGTTTGGCCCTCGCGGCCTACTGGCCGTCGACCGTACCGCGGCTCAATTTTTCTATGGCCATGGCGTCGGGGTTCCGTCGGTGTCCGGACTGTACTCATACCATGTCCATTACAGACCTGCATAAAGTCTGTGTAATGTGTCTTGGGCGAGAGCACGATGTCTTGACCTGCACCAAATGTGCCCTAATGACACCAAAAGGTCGCAAGGCCAGAATGGAGAAGATGGGACTTCTCTTCCGTGCTCAAACCCCAACTCCGTCCATTGCATCGACGTCATCACCGGCACCGTCAACGTCGCACCAGCATCATCCACCAACCGGTGACCGCCCGGCGTCGATCACTTCCCGGCCTTTGACACCCTCTTCTCCTCCTCAGGACCAAGGAGATCGTAAGGAGAAACATCGCCATCGGCATCAAAAGTCTCAGACCATCGAGGCATCGAAACCATCGACCTCGCCATCGTCCGAGTTGCCGCCGAAGAAACCCCGTCCAGAAAAGGCACCGACCTTTTCGGCGACCGGGTCACCGAGGCAATCCTCACCCAACAGGGCGTCGGGATCCGCGACTCCACCTTTAACGGTGGTCCCTCTGGCTATGCCTCTGCCTCCTTCTTCAATTCCAGAGCCGGGGCTGCTTGCTCCAGGTCTCCAAGAAGAACTGGACCGGATGGTTCAGGAGGCCATCGACAAGGCGATGCATCTACTCCTGGTTTCCCCGGCACCGATATCGGTACCGATAGTGGAACCGAGCACCAACCCGATTCCAACAGCATTGGCACCGCTGCTATCGAGGATGGAAGCGCTTATTGCCACTTTTCCACCAGTGGATCCCGGGTCACCGATAGCTCCGGTGCCCTCCCCGTTGACTTTATCATCGGGAGGAGAAACACCGTTCCACATCCCTCCTTCGGAAGTTCTGCCTCAGCCATCGAGATCGATACCGATACCCCCATCGGCACCATCAAGCCATCCACCGATGCCATCGATGCCTGTGCCAGGGCCTTCATTACTTTCATTGGTGCCTCCGGTTATTCCTCCAATGCCTTCGGAGCCTAAACTGGGACCTTCAGGTATTCAACTACCCCGTCCCTCTACAGTTCCTAGAGAGACAGGTGCTGATCCTTATGATACCTGGACCGATGATTCTTCACCAGACACCGATGACTTACCCTCACCACCTTCACCCACTGAAAGTAGAAAGCGTTCTCCTCCAGAGGACCTTTCTTTCATAAACTTTGTGAAGGACATGTCTGAATTGGTCCCCTTCCAGTTACTGATGGAACAGGACAATAGACATCAGATGATGGAGTTGCTTCAATTCCTGGACGTGCCCAAGGAAATCACCTCCATCCCCATCCATCAAGTTCTTCTTGACCTTCTCAAAAAAAAATGGGAGCACCCTGGCTCCATTGCACCAGTCCACAGGAAAACTGACTCTACCTACTTGGTGCAGTCAGCTCCAGGTTTTCAAAAGCCTCAATTGGATCACCAATCTGTGGTGGTTGAATCTGTGCAAAAGAAAGCAAAAAGGTCCAAAACTCATACTTCCTTTCCCCCTGGCAAGGAACAGAAGTTTTTGGATACCATAGGTCGCCGAGTCTTTCAAGGATCAATGCTGATCCTCCGAATTGCTGCTTACCAACTATATATGACCCAATATAATAGAGTCATTTTTAAGCAACTACAAGACTTGACAACCTCCATGCCTCAATCACTTCCAGAAAAGTTCCACACCCTACTTAATAAGGGTTTGGAGGCAGGCAAACATGAGATTAGATCATGTTACAATATCTTTGACACTGCAACCAGAGTGTGTGCAGCCGCTATTTCAGCAAGACGATGGGCTTGGCTTAAGTCTTCAGACCTTCGTCCAGAAGTGCAAGAGCAGTTGTCCGACCTCCCCTGCATAGGAGACAATCTCTTTGGCGAGCAGATTCAAAAGACAGTGGCTGAACTAAAGGACCATCATGAGACTCTCAGACAGCTCTCTCTGTTTCCTTCGGATTATCCTTCTAAACAGCCTTTCCGGAAGGACTCTAAAAAGTCTTTTTATAGACCAAAGAAGTCTACCCACCAGCAGCTAGATGCCGCTCTGCGAGACCATTCCTCAAATCACAGTCTCGTCAAACTTGAAAGCAAAAGCCACAGACAGCCCTCCAACCGGGCCCTGCTTCTGGTTTTTGACTCTCGCATAGAGAGCAGCAGCCAGGTTCCATTACCAAATGTCCCAGTGGGAGGCTGCTTGTGCCATTTCATCAACATTTGGCAGTCAATCACCTCGGACCACTGGGTCCTAGCAATAATTGCTCAAGGCTATCATCTCAACTTTCTCTCCATCCCGCCGGATTCCGCACCTCTAATGACGTGGAGAACATCCGACCATTCATTGCTCCTGGAACAGGAGGCCTCCCTCCTACTCCAGCCCAGAGCAATAGAACCAGTACCATCGCCTCAGCAAGGCCTCAGATTCTATTCCCGGTACTTTCTAATCCCCAAAAGATCGGGAGGCGTTCGTCCAGTTTTGGATCTATGAGCCCTCAACAAGTACCTCCAGAGAGAAAAGTTCAAGATGGTAACCTTGGGCTCCCTGCTTCCCCTTCTTCAAAGAGGAGACTGGCTCTGCTCTCTCGACCTTCAGGGCGCATACACTCATATTGTGATAACTCCATCTCATCGCAAATTCCTGAGGTTTCTTGTAGGCCCCAAGCACTATCAGTACCGAGTGCTTCCATTCGGCCTAGCATCTGCACCACGAGTCTTTACAAAATGCCTCATCGTAGTTGCCGCCTTCCTCAGGACTCAAGGTGTCCACGTCTACCCCATCTGGACGACTGGTTAATCAGGGCTCCTACTCAGCAATCCGCTTTGTCATCCCTAAATCTCACCTTACACACCCTAATTTCACTCGGATTTCTCATCCTCCTTAGTCCCATCTCAAACCTTATCGTTCAATGGGCAGACTTGAACACCTTACAGGCAAAAGCTTTCCTGCCTCGACAACGAGCCCTCACTCTCGTGTCTCTGGCACAGCAGCTGCAGTCTCAACACTCGACGACTGCTCATCGGTTTCTCATCCTTCTAGGACACATGGCGTCCTCAGTTCAGGTCACACCAATGGCCCGCCTGGCCATAGGTCGCAATGGACACAGTCCCTTCAGCCTCTGTTGACCACTGTTCACTTCACCGACTCACTCCGTCTGTCTCTCGCCTGGTGGACGAATCACATCAATCTTCTACAGGGCTTACCCTTTCCGGCGCCAAACCCTCAAATAACTCTAACCATCGATACTTCCAACTTAGGGTGGGGAGCCCATGTGGCTGATCTCCAGACACAAGATTCTTGGTCTCCAGAGGAAGCCAAACACGAAATCAATTTCCTGGAGCTTCGAGCAATCAGATACGCTCTCAGGATATTTCAGGATCACCTTTCCAACCAGGTCATCCTGATCCAGACGGACAACCAGGTGGCCATGTGGTACATCAACAAACAGGGAGGGACGGGCTCCTTCCTACTGTGTCAGGAAGCTGCGCAGATATGGGCAGAGGCCCTCTCCCACTCGATGTACCTCAGGGCCTCCTATTTGCCGGGAGTGGACAATGTGTTTGCGGACAACCTAAGTCGCGCTTTCCAATCGCACGAGTGGTCCCTCAACCCCTCAGTAGCGGACTCAGTATTCCAATGTTGGGGTCATCCGCACATAGAACTCTTTGTGTCACCTCAAAACCTCAAGGTAGAGAACTTTTGCTCTCTCACTCGCAGCCAACACTCACAGCCAAGAGAATCGTTCTCCCTCTCATGGGCAACCGGTGTCCTATTGCATTCCCTCCACTTCCTCTTCTCTCGAAGACTCTCATGAAGTTACGTCAGGACAAAGGATGCATGATCCTGATAGCACCCCACTGGCCCTGCCAAGTGTGGTTTCCAATCCTTCAGGATCTTTCCATTCGCAGGCATATTCCTCTGGGAACAGACCCGCTTCTAATAACTCAAAACGACGGGTGCCTTCGCCACCCCAATCTTCATGCCCTGTCCCTGACAGCATGGATGTTGAAAGGTTAATCCTTCAGCCGCTTAACCTTTCTGATCCAGTCTCCCGTGTCTTGATTGCTTCACGGAAGCCTTCCACGAGAAAATCGTATTCCTACAAATGGAACGGGTTCACATCATGGTGCTCTTCTCAGGCCCTTGATCCTTTTACCTGCCCCATCCCAAAGCTTCTAGACTACCTCTGGCACTTGTCAGAGTCAGGTCTTAAAACTTCCTCCATTAGAATGCATGTCAGTGCGGTAGCCACCTTCCATAAAGGTATCGGGGATGTCCCTATCTCAGTGCAACCCCTTGTAACATGCTTCTTGAAGGGCTTGCTTCACCTCAAGCCTCCACTGCATCCTCCATCCCCTTCTTGGGACCTCAACCTGGTTTTGGATCGGCTCATGAAACCACCATTTGAGCTTCTCCATTCCTGTGAACTTCGCTTTCTCACATGGAAAGTGATTTTCCTTTTGGCAATCACTCCGGCTCGCAGAGTTAGTGAGTTACAGGCCCTAGTTACCTTCTGCAAGACCGGGCGGTACTTCGCACTCACCCTAAATTCTTACCTAAGGTAGTATCAGAGTTTCATCTCAATCAATCCATTATACTACCTACCTTCTTTCCCAGGCCCCATTCCAATCCAGGAAAACACGCTCTGCATACCCTTGACTGCAAACGGGCTCTAGCGTTTTACCTAGACCATACAGCTGTCCACAGGAAGAGCACTCAATTATTTGTGTCTTCCCATCCTAACAAATTGGCGCAGCCTGTGGGTAAGCAGATTCTCTTCTCCTGGCTAGCGGATTGCATATCCTTTTGCTATCAGCAAGCGGGCATTCCACTCCACGACCGTGTTAAAGCACACTCTGTGAGGGCCATGGCAACTTCAGTAGCACACCTACGCTTGGTACCGCTTCCTGACATTTGCAGGACTGCCACTTGGAGTTCTCTCCATACTTTTACAGCTCACTATTGCTTAGACAAAGCCGGAAGACAAGATTCCATTTTCGGCCAGGCTGTCTTGCGTAACCTATTTATGACGTGATGTACCAACACCCTTCCACCTGCCCGGTGGGGTTCAGGATGCCCTCTACCAAATTCTGCCCCCGTTGTTGTGCCTGTTGCACGCCTTTGGCTACATTTGGTGCATGTTCGGACATCCTCAGCTCGGTACTCACCCATATGTGAGGACTACCACCCTGCTTGTCCTGTGAGAAAGCAAATGTTGCTTACCTGTAACAGGTGTTCTCACAGGACAGCAGGATGTTAGTCCTCACGAAACCCGCCCGCCACCCCACGGTGTTGGGTTCATTTTATTATTTTATTTTCGGCACTACCTGTAGCTTTTACATAAGACTGAAGAGTGACCCCTGCTGGCTGCAGGGTTAGTGCCATGCTCTGGGCATGCCCAGTAGGGGCCAGTCAAAGTTCTATTAACTTTGACAAAAGTGTTCCGTGATTGGGCTCCATCCTGTGATGTCACCCATATGTGAGGACTAACATCCTGCTGTCCTGTGAGAACACCTGCTACAGGTAAACAACATTTGCTTTTCTGTTAGTCAAATTTTGCCAATGGTTTACATACATTTTATCTAGTTGCTGGTAATTAGACAAACAATATACCTCTGTGCTAAGTGGCGAGCTCTGTGAAAACATACTTCCCCTGTTTAAAAATTAAATCATCACACACATCTGCTTCATAACACATACACTCTTTCATATCCCATACTTATCAAAAAAATCATGTCTTAGCAAAAAAAAAAAATCTCCTTTTTCTCATTTCTTCTCCTCCACTGCCCTCTACTGTCCATCTTTAAAATCACCACTCGAGATTTTACAGCAAATTGCTTTTTACTAAAAGCATCTGTACCATCAGCGTACACATTTATTTATTATTTATTTAAAATTTTTATATACCGGCATTCATGTTGCAAACACATCATGCCGGTTTACATATAACAGGGGTGTACAGTGAACAATTCAATAACCTATTTGTGTAGAAGGAAGCAGTTACAAATAACAAGGTAATAGAACTGGGAGGAGAGAAGAAAAGGGAGAGAATAACATTAGGTATAGGTATTTACATTAGTAATAACATTTTTACATGTGGAAGTGGTAGAATCTGGCTAAATAGAATTAATCGGTGTCCGGGAAAGCTTTTTTAAACAGCCAGGTCTTGAGTCTCTTCCTGAAGGTTGGGAGGCTGGGCTCCTGTCTAAGGTCCGGTGGGATGGAGTTCCATAGAAGGGGGCCGGCTGTTGAAAAGGCCCGATCTCTCAAGGTAATGTGTTTGGTAGTTTTGGCTGGGGGCACTTGAAGAGATCCTCTGAGTGTGTCTCTTGTTGGTCTGGAGGAGTTATAAATTTGGAATGGGACTTGTAAGTCGAGTGGGGTGAGTTGATGGATGGTTTTGTATATTATGGAAAGAGATTTGTAGAGGATTCTAAAGTGAACAGGCAACCAGTGGAGATCTTTTAGGATTGGAGATATATGGTCCCTCCTCCTGGAGTTTGTCAGTAATCTTGCCGCAGCGTTTTGTAACATCTGGAGGGGTCTAGTATAGGAGGAAGGTAGGCCCAGAAGGATAGAGTTACAGTAATCGATCTTAGAAAAAATGATGGCTTGTAGAATGGTTCTGAAGTCCTGAGTGTGGAAGAGTGGTCTAATTCTTTTCAGATCTTGGAGTTTGTGGAAACAGTCCTTGGTGGTTCTGTTGATGGAAGCTTTAAGGTTCATCCGGTTATCAATTAATACTCCTAGATCTCTCACCTGTGTAGTAGTTGGGATAGTTGGAGGATTAGAGATGGCATTGTTATCTGGGGAGATGACAAGCAGTTCTGTTTTAGAGGAGTTTAAAACTAGGTTTAGGTTAGCCAGGAGATGTTTAATTTCGAAGAGGCAGTTTTCCCAGTGAACCAATGTTTTTGTGTAGGATTCTTTAATGGGTATCACGATCTGGATGTCGTCTGCGTAGAGGAAATGTTTGAGGTTAAGGTTGGAGAGGAGTTGGCAGATAGGTAAAAGATAAATGTTAAAGAGTGTAGGTGACAGTGAGGAGCCCTGAGGGACTCCTATGGATGCGTCCATTCGTGAAGATTCTTTGTTCTGTATCTTAACCTTGAAGCCTCTGTTGGAGAGAAAAGATTTAAACCATGAGAGAGCGGTGCCTGAGATACCTATAGAAGCCAGAATGGAAGTGAGAATGGAATGATTGACCGTATCAAAGGCGGCTGATAGGTCCAGTAGAATTAAGAGGAAGGATTGGCCTTTGTCAAGGCCCATTAATATGAAGTCAGACATGGAGATGAGGAGGGATTCTGTGTTCAGTGATTTGCGAAATCCGTATTGTGATTGGAATAGGATTTTGTTTTCTTCTATGTATTCGGAGAGTTGAGTATTGACAACTTTTTCTAGAATCTTGGCTATGAATGGGAGATTGGCGATAGGACGGAAGTTGTTGGGGTCTTTAGGATCCAAGTTGGGTTTCTTGAGTAGAGGTTTGATGGAGGCCAATTTGAGGTCGTCAGGATATAGTCCTTGGGAGAGTGAGCAGTTTATGATGTCCGACAATGTTTTAGCGATGGAGTCAGGGATGGCCAGGAGCAGTTTGGTGGGGATAGTATCCAAAGGATGGGAGGAAGGTTTCATTCTTCTTATAAGAGTTTGTATCTCTAAGATAGAGATGGGTTCAAGTGTTTCCAGACCATTGTTGTTGAGGGATGACTGTTGAAGAGACTGGTAAAGAGCAGGGTCGGTGGGATTAGAAGGCAGATGAGTTAGAAGGCTGTTGACTTTGTTGTGAAAATGAAGAGCAAGTTCTTCAGCTTTGGATTGTGCTAGGTCGTTGGGAATCTCCTGTGGGATGATTTGGGTGAGATTGGAGACATAGGCGAAGAGGGCTTTTGCGTCGAAGATTAAGTGGTGAATCTTGGTTGCATAGTAGTCCCTTTTGGATTTAGAGGTAGTTGACTTGTATTGATGGAGGGTGGCTTTGTAGATGGATCGTGTATTGGTGCTTGGGGATTTGCGCCAGTCGCTCTCTTTCTGTCTTAGATTTTGTTTTAGCTTTCTTAGTTCTTCCGTGAACCATGGTTGTCTTTTGGAGGCGTTTGGGAGTGATTTTTTGGTTGCTAGCGGACATAGCTTGTCGGCTATGGAATCTGTGATGGCTTTCCAAGAGCGGAGAGCTGTGTTCGGGTTTGAGAGATCAATGGATGGAAGTTGAGAGGCTAGGTGGGAGCTGAGGTCTTCTGTAGAGCAGGATCTTCTGTATGGGAAAGATGGTGAGGGCCCTTTGGAGGTGGAGGGTTTTTTCAATGAGAATGCGGTTGAGATAAGTGAGTGATCAGACCAAGGGACCTTCTTGCTTTTGAGGCGTGAAGAATGTTTGATGCCTGGGTTAATAAAGATAAGATCCAGCGTGTGGCCTGCTTTGTGTGTGGGTTTGGTAACTAATTGTTTGAAACCCAGGGCTGAGAGGGCTGAGAGAAAGGATTCACAGCTGGATGATGGGGTAGGGTTGTCCACATGCAGATTAAAATCTCCTAGGATAATTGCTGGAGCGTCCAGTTTGATGAGGGTTGTGATTTCCTCTACTAAGGGGGAGGGGTCTGTCTCAAGGAGGCCCGGAGGGGCGTAGACGAGTAGGATTTGTAGTTGTTCCGAGGTGAAGAGACCCATTTCTAGTTTAGAGTCTGAGTTGTATGGGTGCTGGATGAACCCGAGGTCTTTTTTTGATGCAAATAGGAGTCCTCCTCCTCTTTTTTTCAGTCGGGGGATGGAGAAGATGTCGTAGTTTGATGTGGGAAGTTGGTTTATAATTGCTGTGTCCGTGGGTTTGAGCCATGTTTCTGTTATAGCACATATATCTGGTTTGGTATCAAGGAGATAGTCGTTGAGGATTAGAGATTTCTTGGACAGAGATTGTGCATTGAATAGTGAAAGTGAGAATACAGTGAGGCCTAAGAGTTGGGTGATAGGTGTTATCAAAATTGGGGTGAATGATTTAAGGTTTCGGTGTAGCGCCTGTCGTTTGTGTTGTAGTATGAATGATCTGTTAGGTTTTCCTATTGCTGACAGGCTGTGTTGTAAAATAGGTATTGGGAAGGTGGGGAACATTTTAGTGTGTAGCGCTTGTGTTGTAGTGGTGCTGCGTTTGTGCTGTTGATGGGCTGGGGGGAGAAGGCAGTCTTTGTGAGTAGAGGCTAGTTGGAGCCGGAGCTGGAAGTGTAGCCCTCCGGGGCTACACGAAGGGGCACACAAAGGGGCAGGCCCCTTTGTCGTGCTCCTTAGGCGCGCGACGCAAGGCGCGCGGCGCCGGTCTGACTCAGATTTAAAGCCCCTCTGGGCTGGCTGCTATTGGAGGCTTGCTTCGGTGGGCGGGACTTCCGATCGCGGAGGTTTTTGGCGCGGAGAAAAGTTGCGTTTGGAGGTCTGGTCGGGTCAGATCAGGATGCCGATGAGGAAGCCGCAGGTAAGTTTAAAATTCCCGCGTGGTCGGCACGGGGGCCCTCGGTGGTCGGGGCGAGAGGATGAAGGCCTTACCCCGATGGGCTCAAGCGCCCATGTTTACAATCAAATTGCAGAAAGACTTCATACTCTCTTCATTTATATTCATCGCACCATCTAGTGATAAAATCAGTGTGTAATTGGTTGCACATCAGGAGAACTTCATACCCCTTTCATAAATCTATTTCTAGCTCCAATCTAATCATTTTCCTCTCTCCTTCAAGAGGAACATAAAACAAAAGCTGGCTTTTTTCTGGTGCTCCCCTAGCACCATAGCAACCAACAATGAAGGGCCAATGTTTCCTTACTCCTGCCCCCACTGACACAACACAAACTGGCCTGGCATTTGCTCGGTATGTTAAAAGAATTTAAATAAAATAAATAAATAAATCACCATCCTTTCACCCCTTTTGACAGTTTATTAGCCTGGTATCTAAACTGTCAAACAAAAATGTAGAGAAGGAAATAAGGAAAAAGGATTTAGTTACAGGGAGAAAAAAAATCAATTAAATAAAATTTTCTTTGTAAAAAAAAATACTTACATGGAGATGAAATCAGATTAAGAGCTCTAAAAAGCGGAGTAAAGACCCGGTTTCAGGCACCAATTTGTTGAATTAACGATTCAAACAAAAAACAACCTCCCAACCTAATCGCAACTGTTGGAGGGCCTGGCTTCTTAAATATCTTCAACGAGAAACTTTTAGTTTCCATTTCACAGAGGAGAAAAAAAGGATATGCAACACTTCATCTTTCATTGTCTTTATTAGAGAAAAATATTCTACATGGCTATGGCACAGTTGATCTATTCATCCAATCTGCCCCTTAGTCCCCTAATATCTTTATTAATAGGGCATATAACCAATCAGTGCTTCATTCCCTGATGATAAGCATTCTTACATCACATCATTATTCTTATTGTCACATAACTGGTCCAAACACAAACCTAGTTTATGGTCAGCTGCCAGTCATTTACTATCCTATTGTAACCGGGTCCAAATACAGAAACAACACTCATTTTTCATACTAACAGGTCAATTCAGTAACGTCCGCGGGAGAGCGGACGAACGCCCGCTCTCCCGGCGTGCGCACCGGCCCCTCGCCGGTGCACGCGATTCAGTATGCAAATAAGGTGGTGCGGTAGAAACGGGGAAAAGGAGGTGCTAGGGACACTAGCGCGTCCATAGGGCCTCCTTATAGCCTGGAGCGGCGGCTGTCAGCGGGTTTGACAGCCGACGCTCAATTTTGCCGGCGTCGGTTCTCGAGCCCACTGACAGCCACGGGCCCGGAAACCGACAGTCGCGGGCCGAATTCAAATTTTTTTTTTTTTTAAACTTTTTTTCTCTTCGGGACCTCCGACTTAATATCGCTATGATATTAAGTCGGAGGGTGCACAGAAAAGCAGTTTTTACTGCTTTTCTGTGCACTTTCCCGGTGCCGGAAGAAATTAGCACCGACCTTTGGGTCGGCGCTAATTTATGAAAGTAAAATGTGCGGCTTGGCTGCACATTTTACTTTCTGTATCCTGCGCGCATACCTAATAGGGCCATCAACATGCATTTGCATGTTGAGGGCGCTATTAGGTGCCGCAGGTTGGACGCACGTTTTCCTCCCCTTATTGAATAAGGGTTAAGGGAAAACGCGCGTCTAAGAGCAGGCTAACAGTGCGCTCCGTCGGAACAGACTGTACTGTATTGGCCTGTAAGCTAGGTGTCATCAACTATATCATGCTAGGTGTCAGTTGCAAAGTCTGATGCAACATTTCACAATCCATCTCTGGAGTCGGCATGTAGCCCGCTTCATATTTTGACTACATTTTGTCCAAACAAAATCTAATAGTACATTCACTTTTTGAGATAACCGCAACTCAACTCAAATTCCACACTTGTTATAGGGGACGAGTCAATGGTGGGCCTTTGTCTTTCCATCACTATGTTTCCTGTTACTTGAAGGAAGTTAAGTATCTTCGTTCCCCCCCTTCGTGGCTTCTGGTGCCTCTGTGGGACTTTAATTTGGTCCTGGAATTCTTGGCAGGTCTGACCTTTCAGCAGCTGCATGCTCTTTCCTTATGGCTGCTTACTTGAATACAGATTTTCTGATAGCAATCTGTTCAGCACGTCGGGTCTCCGAGCCTACAGGCTCTTTCTTGCTATGAGCCTTTTTTGCATGTGACTCCAGGAGTGGTACAGCTTTGGACTGTATCCCCATTTTTGCCAAAAGTGATTTCAAAGATTCATTTGAACCAGTCCATTTCCCTCCCCACCTTGGACAGGGACAGAGATGAAAGTATCGTCTTTTGCGTTCCTTGGACGGCAAGCGACATTTGCTGCAGTACTTGGAAGTGACTGAATCTGTCCGGAAGTCAGATTGCCTTTTTGTGCTCCATGGTGGCGGTAAGTAGGGAGCACCGACGCAGTTGAGTTAAAAAAGTCATTACAGCTACCCATGTGGCTGCTGAGGATGCTTTGGCGAAATAGATTAGACCACATTCTCAAGGGCTCAGATGGTATCGTGGGCGGAACTTCGTTTGCTGTCGCCTGCTGAGATTTGCCAAACGGCGACGTGATCATTTTTGCACCCCTTTTCCAAACATTACCACTTGGATGTCCAGACTAGGGAGGACGCTGCATTTGCATGGGCGGTATTAACTGAACTGCTGGCAGTCTCCCACACTCTTTGGGATTAGCTTTTCATTGAAAACTGGTAAGTGGCTTATCTAGCCCCTTAGTTTAATGACTATGTTACTACTTTTGGCTGAGCTCAGTGTTCTCGTTGGGTTGGAAGCATGAGTGGTTAATTGTTAATAATAATGTTCAAGTATAATCAGTTTGTCCACAGTGTGGCTTTTCCAGAGAATACTGGCGGGCTGATGTCGGATCGAGACTATATATCCGTGATGTCAGCTTTTGCTCCATCTCTATCTGCTGGCAGAGGTGCATAACCCACTGGTGAGGATTGGCCTTGCCTCATTAGAGGAAAGGAAATTATGAGGTAAATAGTAATTTCTCCTTTTAAGGGAAGTTCTAGATTGGATGTGTCTTAATCGCTTGTCTTTGAATGTCCCTAAAACTGAGATATTGGTGATCAATAAGGCTGGAGTTCATTTGCCAGAGCTTCAGATGAACCTGGTAGGGAATGGTCTTCCATTAAAGGCCCAAGTAAAAAGTCTAGGGTGATACTGGATGTTCATTTAGTTTCTCAGACCTCTAAGAAGGCCTGGTATAAATTATACTTTGTAGGTTCATTGAAACCTTTTTTATCCAAGAAAAAAAAATTCCTAATGCTGGTTCAGTCTTTAGCATAAATCCATATAGACTACTGTAATTCCTTGTTTGTGGGCCTCCCTTTCAAGAACTATAGTCCAAAATGCAGCTGCAAGGCTGATTTCTAGATGTAGATTAAAGGACCATTTCACATCAATATGGTCTGAATTGCATTGATTTTAGTCTCTTATAGCTCTAAGTTCAGAATCATTTGTCTTGAGTTTAAGGTTTTATATGGGTAGGCTCAACAGATCTTACTGAAAAACTACATACAATAGATACTGTATGTTCCAGGTAGACAGCTGAGGGCCTCCTGTGTGTACTACCTATCAGAAAACATAGGTTAATCAAACTCAATTTTAGGCATTTTTACCCATGCTGTGCCAGTTCTTTGGAATTCCTTGACAAAGAAGCTGAGATTAGAAAACCAATTTCTTGTGTAGGCAGGTTTTGAAAACACATCTATTTGAATTAGATTATTCATGATTTTTTTTTTTAGAAGAATATTTTAGACTGCTTTATTAGAATATTTTTCTTCCTAGAGAATCTAAGACAGTAACTTTCAAACTGGCACATGGGCTCACGTGTGCACATTTATTAGCTGCGCCCAGGGATGCGACTGTTTTAAAACTTGCACGCGTATATGCACACATTATAAAATAGTCTAGCGTGCGCACATGTGCACCAAATTTTAAGTCGGGGTGCACAAGTGCACACAAATGCCGCTTCTACCACATAAATCGGGGTATTTTAAAAGGGGCACATGCTGACGCCATTTCCAGTTTTACCAGTTCGTCCCAATTTTCCCAGTTAAGAGATAAGTCCTCCAAATCCCCTTAGTTTAATAGCCTTCCCTCCCCCCAGTTATCCCCAATCCTTAAAACCCCTCAGATTTGCCTATTTATCTTTATTCCATAATTTAAACGACATCCATATCAGAAGTACATTTATGCAGCAGAGGTTCTGTGCATGCGCCAGATCGCGTAAGTGTTTACATGCACATCTCAGCTTCTTGCCCTAAAATGTCCATGGCCCACCCAGACCATGCCCATGCTCCACCCCTTTTTGAAAACTTCCAAGATGTGTGCACCTCAGTATTTAGGTCAGCTTTTAAAATCCGCTTAGCGAGCACAAGCCCAACATATTCGTGCATCCCCTAATTAATGGGCACTTAAGACTTTTGAAATTCACCTTTAAGAGTGTTATGGAATGATAGTAGTGGAAAATTTGATTATATTATCTTATGAAATAGAATTTTTGTAAATGCTATATTTATTTTATGATTTTATTGTATTTGGTTTGTGTTTATTATAATTTTGAAATTCTCTTAATCATTACCTGGAGCAGGGGTCAAGTGAATAAGAAATGCAATAAAATAAAATGAAATGAGAACTCACCCCAGAGAATGCCTCCTCTAGTTTTACCTATATTGAGGGAGGGAGTTGTCAGACAGCTAGTTTATGCTCTTAGATCTCTATTTATAGTTATACAGTAAATGATTTTGAAACTTGTCCTGAAGTGTGGCTAAAAATATGTGCACTTGCCATAGCTCACATTTTTAGTGGCATTAAAAGGAGGCATTCTGTGCGCATGTATAGGTTGGGACCAAAATAGCATGCTTACATGGGATTTCCAAAGGTATGTGTGCAATTTTTTCTCTGCTCAGTCCTCTGCCCAGAAAGAAGATGCAAAGTATGTAGATGCTTTTAACACACATATATGTGTACCTGCTCATTTTCAAAGGGAAATAACCCGGTGCAATATATAGTATGTACGTTAAAATAGCCCACATAGTTTGTACACAACATGAGCTGTTGAAAATCGTCCCCATATATAAATTCATTTACATTTAGTGAATCTTGCTTTTCAGCATGAGTCTGTCTTCAACTTCTGAACATATAAATAGAGACATTACCAGACTTGTGTTTTATAGTTGTTTGCACGATGCTTGGTGCACTGTGACTTCAAAACTGGAAGAAAAGTGGTTGAGCTGGAGTCTGAAACAGAAGAACTGAGAAAAGAACAAGAATTTATAGGTGAGAGGTCAGAATCTTGCTGTGATTCACTGGGCCATCATGTAAGTGACTTGCTGGAAAAGGGTACTGCATAACAATGTTAATCATTGAAAAACAAGCAGAGCTTTCCATGGTAAAGATTATAAACTCTACACCCCAGGGAATTATGCACAGAAAAAACTCAAAATTATGAAAGAAATATATGAAGGTACTTAGAATTTTTAAATAAATTGTGTAGCAAATAAATTTTAAATAGCACAGAATAAAGATTTGAACCTCTGTGTCTGGTGTACTTCAATAGTGTTTCTCTGCAGCTATTGACTCACCTTCTATACCACCTTAAGATTTCTCTCCTTCTCTCTGTTGCCCCATCAAAGGAACTGATCTGATGTTGCTGCCCCTTCACACCCAGAGATCCCCATCTGGTCCCTTGTCCTCTTCTGCCCACAGGGCCCCTTCATCTACTATTCCTTTCTCCATTAAAAAGCAGGACAAAAACAGCCACACAAGTGGGTAATGCCATGCGATGGTGCCGGCTCTGAAGTGCTCTCTTAGATCTCAGAAGGAAATCTTTCTAAGCATGTGCAGTCCCATTCACTGGCCCCACACTGCAGCAAGACAATTTTTGCTTTCCCTCCGACCTGTTAGTTTTTTGAAGTGTTTGATATTGCATGTTCTCAGTGTTTTTTGTCTTCATTGTTGTTACGTGAAATCTCAAAAAATAAAGTCAGTCATGTCGGGAAAAATTCCATTTAATCTCTGTAAAAACTGTCAGCATAAAATGGCTACAAAACGTCTTTTTAAGATGTCTAGGGTCTTCCCACAATGCTTTAGCCTGTGAAGTGAGTGTCAAATTATATTGGATGGCTCTAGGATATAGACAACTGTTTTCAGAGGCATCTTCACCAGAGGGAGTTAACACTTCTGCCTTAAAGGGACCAGAGCCTAATAAAAAAAGAAGACTCGTGTTAACCAGGCACAGGCAAAAATGGTCCTCAATTTCTTTCTCATCTTACTGTTCAGACCACAAGAGCATGTCAGAATCAAGAAAGGTATCATTCTCTTCAGCAGTAAAGTTGGGACTATCATCTGCATCAGGACTGAAAGTGACATTGACGCCAAGAACACTTCATTAACACCATCAGTGTTGGTGCTGATGATGGCGCCATTAAAGTTGAAGGCAAGCACAGCACCATCAATGGCACAGAAAAGGTTATCAGTTTTAGTGCTAAAGAAGGCATTAGCATAGAAGACAGTGCCATCATTATCACCTGCTATTTTGGAATTTGAATCTGATTCCTCATCGACCATATTCCCTCTTAACAAGGACAGCACAGCAATTGTGCAGAAGATGCGGCATAACTTTATTAGCATCCAAAAGAAAGTGCATAGGCAAGTCCAACACAATCATAACCAGAGCTACAAATATGTAAACACACCATACAACTTATATTTATATGATAACAAGGTGTGTGCAAGTGTGATCCTGACAGATCACCGCCAGTCTTCTCAATCACATGCAACAGAAATACCTGACATCAGCTTGTTTCCTTTTATAAATGTTTTTATTGAGGTCTATATTTAGACAGAGTCCGGATAGCTAAATTAGCCAGAAAAACGTATTTGGCTAACTTTGAAGGCATTTTCAATAGTGCAGCCATGCCTATCAGAGGCGCTGAAGGAAGGGAAAGAGAACTTTAAATCTTCGCGCCTCCCTCCGGCTTTCCTTTCGAGCCCGACATCGCCAGCTACTCACCCCCTCCACTGCCAGGGGCTCGGAAGCCCAATCGGAGCTAGGGCCCGCGAGCCGTGCAGGGGAGGCAACCGGGACAGCAATCTAAACCGCCGGAATTAAGAAAAAGAAAGGAGTGCCACAAACACCTAGCGGTGAGTCAGACCCGCCCCTCAAAAGCACTCGGCCTATCAGAGGTGCTGAAGGAAGGGAAAGAGAACTTTAAATCTTCGCGCCGCCCTCCGGCTTTCCTTTCGAGCCCGACATCGCCAGCTACTTACCCCCTCCACTGCCAGGGGCTCGGAAGACAAATCGGAGCTAGGGCCCGCTCGCTTACCCGCAAGCCGTGCAGGGGGAGGCAACTGGGACAGCAATCTAAACCACCGGAATTAAGAAAAAGAAAGGAGTGCCGCGAACACCTAGCGGTGAGTCAGACCCGCCCCTCGAAAGCACTCGGCCTATCAGAGGTGCTGAAGGAAGGGAAAGAGAACTTTAAATTCTTCGTGCCACCCTCCAGCTTTCCTTTCGAGCCCGACATCGCCAGCTACTCACCCCTTCCAC
Source organism: Rhinatrema bivittatum (assembly GCF_901001135.1). Taxonomy (NCBI): domain Eukaryota; kingdom Metazoa; phylum Chordata; class Amphibia; order Gymnophiona; family Rhinatrematidae; genus Rhinatrema; species Rhinatrema bivittatum. The sequence goes on from NC_042622.1 coordinate 4,900,833, forward strand.
TGCCAGGGGCTCGGAAGCCCAATTGGAGCTAGGGCCCGCTCGATTACCCGCGAGCCATGCAGGGGCGGCAACCGGGACAGCAAACTAAACCGCCGGAATTAAGAAAAAAAAAGGAGTGCCGCAAACACCTAGCGGTGAGTCAGACCCGCCCCTCGAAAGCACTCGTCCTATCAGAGGCGCTGAAGTAAGGGAAAGAGAACTTTAAATTCTTCGCGCCGCCCTCCGGTGTCACGTGCCGGGCGTCACGCGCCCGAAGGAGCGCGACCTAAGGGGCCTGCGCGCTCCTTGGAGAGCCCCAGGAGCCAGGACCGATACCTCTTCTCCCCTCTGCCGGTCTCCCTACACCACCGCACTCTCTGAAGCTATCTTTCCACTCACAGTCCATTTTACAGCGACTCTATTGAGGTCAGACTAACAATACCACGGATCTTCTCAGTGGAGGTCCACGCTATCAGCACCGAAGCTAACTCGTTGCAGGATAAGTTCACCTTACACGTTATCCAGCATGCACACCTTCGCTATCCCGATCATCTACAATCAGCGGAGAAACATCACTAATGTCCACACCACACCCAACTCCTTACAAAAAAGATTTATTCCTATTATGAAATCTCCACTGAACCAACTTCTGGGACTCACGCTCCTCTCCTTAACACTGTTTAATACACAATTTCGAAAAAAACGCACCTCCTCTACGATTACCTAGTAAAAACAAAACCGGACTGCTGTGCCATCACCAAAACATGGCTGAAACACGAAGACACGGCACTAATTAATCAACTCCCAACTCACTGCTACGACATCTTCTCTATTCCCAGACGTAAAAAAAGAGGCGGCGGACTGCTTTTAGCAGCAAAAAAAGAACTAGGACTTTCACTACATTTCACCAACTCCTCAACCTCTCTCGAATTCGCAGTTTTCAAATCTAAACACCTTCAATTATGCCTTACGTATGCACCACCAGGAAGCCTAGAACAAGACCCATCCCTTTTAATCGAACTCATAGCCAAGCACATCAACGCAGACACCCCCGCTATATTAATCGGAGATTTCAACCTTTAAGTGGATAAAACCCCTCATTCCTCCAGCTGTGAAACTTTTCTCACCACCCTTAAGTTTTTGGGTTTCAAACAAATCATAAAAGGGCCGACACACAAAGCAGGACACACATTGGACTTAATCTTCATAAACGAGAGTATTACCCCCACCTCATCCACTACCTGTGACCCTGTCCCACGGTCAGATCACAGGTTGATATCCACTACCTTGAAGATCAGCCATCACATTCTACCACCGATACAAAAAACCAAGATCCAAGTCAGGAAATTATGCAACCCAGATACCCTTAGCCTGCAACTATCCACAGCATTAGACAAACTGGTTCTCACAGGACAAGCAGGATGGTTGTCCTCACAAATGGGTGACATCGAGGATGGAGCCCAACCACGGAAAACTTCTGTCAAAGTTTCAGGAACTTTGACTGGCCCCTACTGGGCATGCCCAGCACGGCACTAACCCTGCAGCCAGCAGGGGTCTCCTTTCAGTCTTCTTTTTTCCGCGTAGCAGTTGCCACGCGGTTAAGGAGCTCTTACCACATTCCTGACAGGAATTCTTTAACTAATTTCTTGAAGAAAAATTTGCCCCTCAGGGGTCTCCCTTCTTCAAATTTTCCTCCGTGGGACTTCGGTAAGTTTTTGCCTTCGTTTTGGTCAGCTACCGTCGAGTTCGGCCCTCGAGGCCTGTTGGCAGTCGACCGTCCCGCGGCTAAATTTTTGGCATACGGCCATGGCGTCAGGGTTCCGTCGGTGCCCGGACTGTACACGTACTATGTCCATCACAGACCCACATAGAGTCTGTGTTTTGTGTTTAGGGAGTGAGCATGATGTCCTGACTTGCACCAAATGTGCCCTAATGACACCGAAAGGTCGCAAAGCCAGAATGGAGAAGATGGGACTCCTTTTCCATGCTCACACTCCGATGCCATCGATTGCATCGACGTCATCGGAACCGGTACCGTCGAAGTCTCATCATCATCGACAGCCTCCCGGTGACCGTCCGCCATCGACGTCTTCATGGCCATCGACTCCTGTCCCTTCCCCCGAAGATTGAGGGGATCGGAAAGAGAAACATCGCCATCGACGTCATAAGTCTTGGACCGTCGAGGAATCGAAGTCTTCGACCTCAGTACTGTCCGAGCCTCCTCCGAAGAAGTCTCGACCAGAAGTGGCACCATCCACTCCTGTCTCGCAGACACTGAGGCAACCCTCACCCCTTCGGGGTTTGGGAGCCGCAATTCCACCGGCGACGGTGGTCCCTCCGGCTCAGCCTCCCTCTTCCGTAGAGCCGGGTCTTGTTACCCCAGGTCTCCGGGTAGAACTGGACCGGCTGGTCCAGGAGGCCATCGACAAAGCGATGCTACTGTTCCAGACTCCTCCGGCACCGAGAGTGGAACCGGTCACCGACCCGATTCCAGCGGCACTGGCACCGCTGCTTGCCCGGATGGAAGCGCTTATGACTGCCCTTCCACCGGCAATACCCGGGTCACAGACAGCTTTCTCATCAGGTGGAGAAACACCGTACCGAATTCCCCCTTCGGGGGTAGTTCCATCGGTGCCATGTCGTCCCTCGCCACCGATACATTCCTCGGGGGTGATACGCACATCAGCTCCACCAAGATCTGCAATGACGGCACCGATTCCTTCGATGCCGACACCGATTCCTTCGATGCCGGCACGGGCACCGATGCCGACACCGATTCCATCGAGGACATTCTTGATGCCCCCGGTAATTCCTTCGAGTTTCTCGGAGCCTCAACCGGGGCCTTCAGGTATTCAGCCCCCTCATGGTCCTACAGGTCAGCAACCTGATCCTTATGACACCTGGGGTGATGATATCTCTACAGACACCAATGATTTGCCTTCACCACCCTCTCCTGCGGAAAGTAGAAAGCGTTCTCCCCCTGAGGACCTCTCTTTCATAAATTTTGTGAAGGAAATGTCGGAGTTGGTCCCTTTTCAGCTTCAATCGGAGCAAGATGACAGGCACCAGATGATGGAGTTGCTCCAATTCTTGGATGCCCCTAAAGTCATCACCTCTATTCCAATTCATCAGGTTTTTCTGGACCTTCTAAAAAAGAATTGGGAATCTCCTGGATCTGTTGCTCCAGTAAACAAAAAAGCTGACTCTACCTATCTTGTACAGTCAGCACCTGGCTTTCAGAAACCACAGCTAGACCACCACTCTGTTGTGGTAGAATCAGCTCAAAAGAAAGCTAAAAGAATAAAGCCACATTCTTCCATACCTCCTACTAAGGAAAATAAATTCCTAGATAGTATAGGTAGGAAAGTATACCAAGGAGCCATGCTGATTTCCAGAATAGCCTCTTATGGCTTAAGTCGTCTGACCTTCGCCCGGAAGTTCAGGACAGGCTCTCTGACTTGCCCTGTCTAGGGGACAATTTGTTTGGTGAGCAAATTCAGCAAATTGTTGCTGAATTGAAGGATCATCATGAGACACTTAAACAGCTCTCATCCATTCCTTCTGACTTACCTTCTAAACAGCCGTTTAAGAAGGACCCAAAAAAGTCATTCTTCCGTCCACGGAAGTATTATCCCCCACTAGCCAAGTCTAGGTCTGCGAGGCCTTATCATAAATCTCAGCCTCGCCAGTCTCGTAAACAAAAGCCCGCAGCAGCTCCACAACCTGGCCCTGCATCGGGTTTTTGACTTTCAATTAGAGAGCAGACGCCACATCCCTCTTCCTACCATACCAGTAGGGGGTCGGTTAAGCCACTTTCTAGAAAAATGGCATCACATCACCACATGATCTGTGGGTGATGTGGGTGATAGCGATAATTGCACAGGGTTACCACCTCAACTTCCTGACTCTCCCTTCGGATTCCCCACCCCTGCAGGCGTGGAGACTCACCGATCACTCCGTTCTTCTAGAGCAGGAAGTTTCCCTTCTCCTCCAGTCAAACGCAATAGAACCCGTTCCTCCCTCACAACAAGGACTAGGGTTCTATTCCAGGTACTTTCTGATCCCAAAAAAGTCAGGAGGTCTTCGACCAATCCTGGACCTACGGGCTCTCAACAAATACCTTTACAGAGAGAAGTTCAAGATGGTAACCCTGGGATCGCTTCTCCCTCTGCTGCAAAGAGGGGACTGGCTTTGCTCTCTAGACCTAAAAGACGCCTGTACTCACATTGCGATAACTCAACCTCATCGCAAATACCTCCGTTTTTTAGTAGGCCGAAATCACTACCAATACCGAGTGCTCCCTTTCGGCCTGGCATCCGCACCACGAGTTTTTACCAAATGCCTCGTGGTGGTTGCAGCTTTTCTCAGGAAGGAAGGTGTCCACGTCTACCCCTACCTGGACGATTGGTTAATCAGGGCCCCAACCCAGCAAATCGCTCGGTCCTCCCTGACCCTGACAATTCAAACTCTGCTTTCTCTAGGGTTTCTTGTCAATTACGAGAAATCCTGCTTAGTCCCATCTCAGACCTTATCCTTCATTGGGGCAGACTTGGACACCTTACAAGCAAAAGCCTTCCTTCCTTATCAACGAGTCCAAATCCTTGTGTCTCTAGCTTGCCAGTTGCAGTCTCAACGCACAGCAACAGCTCGCCAATTCCTCATTCTGCTGGGACACATAGCCTCCTCAGTTCATGTGACTCCCATGGCCCGCCTGGCCATGAGAGTCATGCAATGGACTCTGAGATCACAATGGATCCAAGCTGTTCAGCCTCTGTCCTCCATTGTTCGCATCAATGATGCACTCCGTCTGTCTCTTGCCTGGTGGACAAATCAATCCAACCTCCTACGGGGCTTACCTTTTCACCTACCAGATCCTCAAATAATTCTCACAACCGATGCTTCCAACGTCGGTTGGGGAGCCCATGTAAACAATTTACAAACCCAAGGATTCTGGTCTCCAGAGGAAGCCAAACACCAGATAAACTTCCTGGAACTTCGAGCAATACAATATGCTCTCAGGACTTTTCAAGATTGCCTATCGACCCATGTCATCTTGATTCAGACGGACAACCAGGTGGCCATGTGGTACATAAACAAGCAGGGGGGCACAGGTTCCTTTCTTTTGTGTCAGGAAGCTGCGCAGATTTGGGCAGAAGCCCTCTCCCGCTCCATGTACCTCAGGGCCACCTACTTGCCGGGAGCAGACAATGTATTGGCAGACCAGCTGAGCCGTGTCTTCCAACCACACGAGTGGTCACTCAATCCCTTGGTAGCGACCTCTCTTTTCCAGAAATGGGGTTATCCCCATATAGACCTCTTTGCGTCCCCTCAGAACCACAAAGTGGCCAATTACTGCTCTCTCATTCGGACTCAGCACTCTCGGCCCAGGGATGCATTCTCCCTCCCGTGGACAACCGGTCTGCTTTATGCACATTCCTCTGGGAAAGGACCCGCATCTGCTCACTCAAAACGACGGATGCCTCCTCCATCCCAACCTCCAAGCCTTGTCCCTGACGGCATGGATGTTGAAAGGTTAGTCCTTCAGCCATTTAACCTTTCGGATTCAGTTTCTCGTGTCCTGATCGCTTCACGAAAGCCTTCCACAAGAAAATCTTATTCCTACAAATGGAAAAGGTATACATCATGGTGCACTTCTCAGTCCCTTGATCCCCTTTCCTGTCCAATTTCTAAATTCTTGGACTATCTCTGGCATCTATCAGAATCAGGTCTAAAGACCTCTTCCATTAGAATGCATGTCAGTGTGGTAGCCACCTTCCATAAAGGTATCAGGGGTGTCCCTATTTCAGTACAACCCCTTGTAACATGCTTTCTTAAAGGATTGCTCCATTTGAAGCCACCTTTACGTCCTCCGGCCCCATCTTGGGACCTTAATCTGGTTCTTGGTCGCCTTATGAAACCTCCTTTCGAACCTCTTCACTCCTGTGACCTAAAATATCTCACATGGAAAGTGTTATTCCTTTTGGCTATCACTTCAGCTCGCAGGGTTAGTGAATTACAGGCCCTAGTTACCTATCCGCCTTACACTAAACTCCTGCAGGACCGGGTGGTTCTCCGCACTCACCCTAAATTCTTACCTAAGGTAGTTTCGGAGTTTCATATTAATCAATCCATCATACTACCTATCTTCTTTCCCAGGCCCCACTCCAACTCCGGGGAACAGACTCTGCATACCCTCGACTGTAAACGTGCTCTAGCTTTCTATCTGGACCAAACAGTTGCCCACAGGAAGAGCACTCAATTATTCGTCTCTTTCCATCCTAACAAGTTAGGTCAACCTGTGGGTAAGCAGGCTCTTTCCTCCTGGTTGGCGGACTGCATCTCCTTTTGCTATCAGCAAGCTGGCATTCCTTTCCAAGACCGTGCCAAAGCACACTCTGTGAGGGCCATGGCGACTTCAGTAGCACACCTTCGATCGGTGCCGCTTCCTGACATCTGCAAGGCTGCCACCTGGAGTTCCCTCCATACGTTTGCAGCCCATTATTGCTTGGACAAAGCTGGAAGACAGGATTCCATCTTCGGCCAGTCTGTCTTGCGTAACCTTTTTCCAGCATGATGTACCAACACCCTTCCACCTCCCGGTAGGGTGCGGATGCCCTCTACCAAATTTCACCCCAGTTGTTGTGCCTGTTGCACGCCGTTGGGTACATTTGGTGCATGTTCGGACATCCTCAGCTCGGTACTCACCCATTTGTGAGGACAACCATCCTGCTTGTCCTGTGAGAAAGCAAATGTTGCTTACCTGATGTAACAGGTGTTCTCACAGGACAGCAGGATGTTAGTCCTCACGAAACCCGCCTGCCACCCCGCGGTGTTGGGTTCGTTTTTATTTTATTTTTCGGCACTGCCTGTAGCTTTGAAACAAGACTGAAGGGAGACCCCTGCTGGCTGCAGGGTTAGTGCCGTGCTGGGCATGCCCAGTAGGGGCCAGTCAAAGCTCCTGAAACTTTGACAGAAGTTTTCCGTGGTTGGGCTCCATCCTCGATGTCACCCATTTGTGAGGACTAACATCCTGCTGTCCTGTGAGAACACCTGTTACATCAGGTAAGCAACATTTGCTATCTCACAGATGCTGAATCAGCCACATCCTCCTGGATCAATTTAACAAAGGAAGTAGCAGACCTAACCTGCCCTCTAACCACTAAAGCTGTACACTCAAACTCGAACAATAGAAAACCCTGGTACACCCCTCAACTTAAAACCCTCAAACAAGAGCTTAGAAGTATTGAACATGCTTGGCGAAAAAATCAATCCTCGACAAATAAGGAGACTTATAATCTCTCATGCACCACTACCGGATAGCCATCCTCCAAACAAAAAGGGATTTCTTCTCATAAAAAATCCACCACTTCATCTACGATCCTAAAGCATTATTCTCAATCGTCACTTCACTCACCAAACCTTCTCCCATGTCCATCCCCGATGACCAAGTGGCCAGCAAAGCTTCAGAGCTAGCCACTTACTTCAAGAAAAAAATAACTGACCTGATCACACCTTTAAAGGCCAATAATAATCTCCTTCCTCCTTCCCCCTACTCTGCACATATTCAACAAAACACTAACCTTGAAACCTTCGAGCTGACTTCTTCATTAGAGATCGAAACAGTCCTAAAGAAGATCAAACCCGCCTCGCACCCTACCGATGCGATCCCAGCCAACCTACTCATCGCCATCTCCAAGCCAATTGCCAACATCATTAATTGCTCATTAATGCAAGGCTTCGTCCCGGACTCCTTGAAAATCGCAATTCTAAAACCACTGCTAAAAAAACCCGACCTGGCTCCAGACAACCCTGCCAACTACCGCCCTATCGCTAAACTCCCCTTCATCTCCAAAATCTTAGAAAAAATTGTTAACAAACAACTGTCAGAATACCTGAATGATAATAACATCTTAGCTCCCTCTCAATTCGGCTTCTGCAAAACACGAAACACTGAAGCTCTCTTAATCTTGCTAACAGACACTTTGCTATTGAATCTTGAAAAAAAACAATCTGGTCTACTCATTCTCCTCGATTTATCAGCCGCCTTTGACACGGTGAACCATTCAATACTCTTGGATCGGCTATCGGACATTGGCATCAAAGGCACAGCTCTCAACTGGTTTAAATCTTTTCTACAAAACAGATTCTACAAGGTCAAAATCAACAATTTATTTATTTATTTTATTTGAAAACTTTTATATACCGGTATTAGTATGCAAACATCATACCAGTTCACATTGTAACTAAAGGCAGAAATTACAATCAACAGGGAGGGGAAAACAAGGAGGATTATACAAAGATTATACAAAGATTATACAAAGATTATACGAATCACACCCCTTCCACTCCTCTAGGAGTACCTCAAGGCTCCTCATTATCCCCTACCCTCTTCAATATTTATCTCCTACCACTCTGCCAACTCCTCTCCAAACTAAAATTATCTCACTACATATACGCAGATGATGTCCAGATATTCATCCCAGTTACAGAATCTTTTAAAAAATCTTTAGAATTCTGGAACAACTGTCTTCTATCCATCAACAACCTCCTCTCGAGCCTTAACTTAGTCCTTAACGCCAATAAAACCGAAATACTCTACATTTCACATGATTGCAACCAGGCAATGCTAAACACGCACCCTACCAGTCAAACACCCTTTTCTTCTCAAGTCAGAAACCTTGGAGTCACTATGGATAATGAGCTTAACCTAAAAAGATTTATCAACACCATCACCAAGGATGGCTTCTTTAAACTACAAATCCTAAAACGGCTGAGACCTCTCCTTCACTTCAAAGACTACCGTTCAGTTCTACAAGCAATCATTTTCTCAAAAATTGACTATTGCAATTCACTTCTACTCGGCCTCCCAAACAACACCATTAAACCCTTACAAATGCTCCAAAACGCCTCAGCTAGAATACTGACCAAGACCAACAAAAGAGACCATATCATTACTCCAATGATAAAAAAAATCTAACCTAGATTCATCTGATCCAGCAAACTTTCATCCAGTATCAAACCTTCCCTTCCTCTCAAAGATTATGGAAAGAGTCATCAACAAACAACTAACTGATTATTTAGATGATCATCAAATACTCTTTCCATCTCAATATGGGTTCAGAAAGTACCACAGCACGGAAACACTTTTGATATCACTTTCTGAGGTGCTACTAAAAGCTTTAGATGCTGGCAAATCATACCTCATCGCCCTTCTTGATATATCAGCTGCTTTCGACACGGTAAACCACAACACTCTTATTACCCGTCTATCTGAAATAGGTATCTCGGGATCAGCTTTACTATGGTTTCAGTCATTCCTGAGCAATAGAACATACAGCGTTAGATGTGGACGAAGTGAATCCAAGCCAAGAAACCTCTCTCAAGGAGTCCCCCAAGGATCTTCTCTCTCCTCCACATTGTTCAATGTTTACCTTACACCGCTATGCCGGCTACTCTCTAAATTGGGTCTTCAACACTTCATCTACGCAGATGATGTTCAAATACTCATACCTATAACCAGCACAATCACAAATGCACTGAGTACCTGGAAGGTAGCTTTATTAGAAATTAAAACAATCCTCACAGACAACCAATTGGCTATAAATACCAATAAAACTGAACTTATCATAATTTCACCCCCAAAAAATACAATACTGATCAACTCTGATATTGCTCAAAACAACGCCACTATTTCACAACAAGTACGCAGCCTTGGTATCATCATTGACAGCAATCTCACGTTTAAAAAATTCATCGCGGATACGGTAAAAAATGGTTTCTTTAAGCTATTTACGCTTAAACTGATTAAATCTCTATTATACCAATATGATTTCCGCACAGTTTTACAAGCAACTATTTTATCAAAGATTGATTACTGCAATGCTCTGTTACTGGGTCTACCCAAAGCCACCATTCAACCTTTGCAAATGCTGCAAAATGCAGCTGCCCGCATTATCACCGACACAAGCCGCCATGATCACATCACTCCAGCTCTTCAGTCTTTGCACTGGCTACCTGTGGCTTACAGGATAATTTATAAATCTATGTCGCTGATACACAAAGCCATTCAAAACAGAGAAATGCTCTGGTTTACAGATCAACTACAATTCAAAACGTCTTCCCGCCCAACGAGATTCCAGAATTTAGCCAAACTAAATATCCCAGCACCCAATCTGACTAAACTCTCTAGTACAAAAGAATGATCTTTCATCATTGCTGGATCAACAATATGGAACACCATGCCCTCTGAATTACGCCAGAAACTCTGTCACAAAAAATTTAAACAAAACCTTAAAACCTGGCTATTTAAAAAAGCCTACTATCAATGATCTGAATCCTCAACTACTCTTCCTAACTGCCACAATCTCTCATATATTGCTGATATTCTATTAATATAAAGTTATATACTGTATTGTTTTTCGTTTAGTTACCTTGTTATATTGTAAAGCGCAATGCTGAATTACTGTTTGAATGTAAACCGAGGTGATGTTATTACGTACCCCGGTATAGAAAAAATCAATAAATAAATAAATAAATATCACCCCAATCTTAAAAAATTTACACTGGCTCCCAATTAAGTTTAGAATCAAGTACAAAGTACTAACAATCATACATAAAGCCATCCACAAGCTCATTCCACTGGAGCTCAACATTCCTCTTCAACCACATATTCCCTCCAGACCAGTGAGAGCAGCATACAGAGACACTCTCCTTGCCCCACCTATCAAAACCTCCTTAGGAAAACGAGCGCTTTCTTCAGCTGGCCCCTTACAATGGAACTCTCTACCACCTGAACTCCGAATGGAACTATGCCCAAATACCTTTAAAAAGAGACTTAAAACTTGGCTGTTTGAACAAGCTTTTCATGCCACCTAAGAGTCTATCTTTCCGAATAGCACTCTATCCCTGTTTGATCATTAATAATGATGCACATCGCACCTTGACCCCAAATATTACCAGTATGCTCTTAGACCTTGAACCAGGATAAGTCTTGGATCCATGTAAATTATCGTTTTTTTATTCTACTATATTCAGCTATCTATCCCTTGTTCCATTGATCCATGTTACTTCCCTTCTTTAATGTATCCGCATTCTGATATGCTTGTTACTGTTATAATGTAAACCGAAGTGATATGTAATTTTGCTACATGAACTCCGGTATATAAAAATGTTAAATAAATATAGCTGGCTGAGAGAGAGAGAGAGAGAGAGAGAGACTGGTCATACTGTCATCCCCATAGGTAGGTATTTGTATCCCTATGGTAGGCCCACCTAGTAACTCGAGGTGGGGTTTAGGTATGAGTGTAGGGGGTTAGGGGCCACTTTGACATTCTATGTAACACATACGAACAGAACAGTGGTCTCTTGTGAAGACTTGATGACCTTCGGAGTGAGGAAACTCACTCCAAGATGAGATTTGGGCAATGTTCTCGCCACCTAGCTTGATGTTACCCAGGTAGAGAGTCCATCAAGCTAGGTTGAGAGAACACTGCACAAATCTCATCTTGGAATGAGTTTCCTCACTCCGAAGGTCATCAAGTCTTCATAAGAGACCACTGTTCTGTTCGTCTGTGTCACATAGAATGTCAAAGTGGCCCCTAACCCCCTACACTCATAGCTAAACCCCACTTCGAGTTACTAGGTGGGCCTACCATAGGGATACAAATACCCACCTATGGTGATGACATTATGGCCAGTCTCTCTCTCTCTCTCTCTCTCTCTCTCTCTCTCTCTCTCTCTCATCATATGCAGGAAATTCAACAGGTCTGCCACCTATCACAAATTCAGATAATGTTATTGCAGTGTGCACTAACTGAATTTTTGCATAAACCCAGGCCTTAATTAGTTAGCCGGCTAACTATCATTATATAACTTTTGGAAAGCTCTTTGACTTGACCATACTTAACCAGCTAAGTCATCCAGTTAACTCTAAATATCGAAGTTAGCTAATTAACTTAGCCAGTTAACTCACCTTCTCCCAGTTACACCCGTGGTCTGCTCCTAACTTTTCCAGCTAAATTGTAGCTGGTGAGAATTTGGTCAGATAAAGACTGAATATAGCCAGGTAAGCCATTTAGATGGATAACTATTACGTTATCCATCTAAATAGCTTTTGAATATTGACCTCATTGTTCCCTGCCCCGAACTTTGGAGAGGTGGGTAATAAGTGCTTTTAAATAAATAAGTAAATAAATGTTATTGTTTTGCAATTATATTTTTCCATCTTTAAGTAGGCTGAATAGCCATGGCACTGAATAGATTCATCTCTTCTACCTAGTAGAGATTTTAGCTCTACCGAGCATGTGTGGGAATTCCTGCAGAGGTATTGCCTCGTGAGCTTCCTCAGTCTGTATCAGAGCTAATTCCAACTTGGTAGTTGACACTTCAGAGAGGCAGGCAGATATTTAGCATGGCTAATTGATCCTGCTATCTATGGAAAACACTGTTTATGGTAAGCAAACTTAATTTCTCCATCAGTAAGCAGGCTGGTTTAGCCATGTCATGTGAGGTGACATCATCAGGCAGCACAGAATGAACTCATCTTTCCTAGCTAGTAGAGCTTTTATCTATACTGAGTATGTGCGGGAATCCCTGTGCTGGTGTTGCCTTGTGAGCGTCGTCGGTCATTTTTTATCTGAGCACACAGCATGGACATGGGGTCATCTCTCCAGATCATTTTTCTCAAAAATTCTTAAAACCTTTAAATTTTGGTTTCTTTTCTTCAATTTTTGCTCTTTTTATTTGCCTCAGTGCCCTTACAGCACCCACAACAACACTTCTCAGTGCTACAAAAAAAATAATTTGGCTCCTCAAAAATGATCAGCAAGAAAAAGCCCATGGTAAACAAGTTTTAAAACTGTATCTGCAGTAAGGTAATGTCCCTCACCGATGGGTATGAGTTGTGCTATTGTTGCTTCAGACCTGACCATGACCAGGCAAACTGTTATGCCTTAGGGCAAATGTTCCTGCATTCTCAACATTCCAGGACTTACAGGATGGAGGAACTACGTAGGTCTCTAAGAAGCCACAGTCGGTCCTCTTCCTACAGTGCAGCATTATCTGCCTTGCTGGGTCAAGAGTTGAGCAAGAGCTCCTCAAAAACTTCTCCATCAGCACAGCAGACCAAAGCCTCGAGGTTGGGTAGTGTTGACCACCCTGCATTGAGGAAGAAGCATCAATCTACAGGGTTATCAGAGTAATTGGTATCGGAGAAAAATAAGGACAAATGTGGTGCATCGGCACCATTGACTCTTGCTGCATCAACATCATCAATGCATGGTGCAGTAGGGCTGTCAGTGCATGGAGCATTGGCGCCGTTGACTCACGGTACAACAGTGACTTCAATACATGGTGCATTGATGCCCTCGATGCATGATGCATCAGTACCATCTACTCTCAATGCATTGACACCATTATCACACAGTGCACATCCCCATCAACACATGATGTATCAGCACCATCAATGCATGATCCATTGATGGATGGCGTATATATACAGTGCCGGCATTTCCTTGGTGCAGCCAGCCTTGAGACAATAAATGCATTCGAAGTATACATCTCTGGCATCTTCCAAGCCAAAACCACCAATGCAATTATAGTCTCATTTGACACCTTGAGCCTTGGATATGCGGCATCATGCAAATATGCCAATCCAACTATATGCTGCCCTATAGCTGGCCCAGGAGGAAAACTCCTGCTTTTGTCACCTCCTATGACCAGAGCCTGTTACGGCTATGGCTGCTGTGCAACCGCCTCACCACCAGGGGTCCCTCTAGAGCTGGATCTCCTGACAGGCCCAGTCCATCTCCCTTCTCCTCTCTATGTTCTGGGCTGTCCCTTATAACCCTGCCTGACAGTTCCCTCAGTGCTTCAGCATCGAGCTCGCCTGGGCTCCCTGCTCTAGCCTTCCTTGCTTGCTGTGCATTTGGTCCCTGGACCTTCCCTTGCCTTGCGCGGCCTTCGGGCCTTATTCCTTTCCTTGCCTTGCCTTGCGCGGCCTTCGGGCCTTATTCCTTGCCTTGCCTTGCCTTGCCTTGCGCGGCCTTCGGGCCTTATTCCTTGCCTTGCCTTGCGCGGCCTTCAGGCCTTATTCCTTGCCTTGCCTTGCCTTGCGCGGCCTTCGGGCCTTATTCCTTGCCTTGCCTTGCCTTGCCTTGCGCGGCCTTCGGGCCTTATTCCTTGCCTTGCCTTGCCTTGCCTTGCCTTGTGTGGCCTACAGGCCTTCTGTGTGTGTGTGGCCTACGGGCCTTCTGACCTGCCTTGCCCTGCTTACGGTGTGTGGCCTACGGGCCTTCGGTGTGTGTGTGTGGCCTACGGGCCTTCTCTGCCTTGCCCTGCTTACGGTGTGTGGCCTACGGGCCTTCTGTGTGTGTGTGGCCTACGGGCCTTCTCTGCCTTGCCTTGCTTACGGTGTGTGGCCTACGGGCCTTCTGTGTGTGTGTGTGGCCTACGGGCCTTCTCTGCCTTGCCCTGCTTACTGTGTGTGGCCTACGGGCCTTCTGTGTGTGTGTGGCCTACGGGCCTTCTGACCTGCCTTGCCCTGCTTACTGTGTGTGGCCTACGGGCCTTCTGTGTGTGTGTGTGGCCTACGGGCCTTCTGACCTGCCTTGCCCTGACCCAGCCTGATCCCAGACACTGCTACTTGCCGCCTGCCCTGACCCAGCCTAGACCCAGACACTGCTACTTGCCGCCTGCCCTGACCCAGCCTGAACCCAGACACTGCTACTTGCCGCCTGCCCTGACCCAGCCTGGACCCAGACACTGCTACTTGCCGCCTGCCCTGACCCAGCCTGGACCCAGACACTGCTACTTGCCGCCTGCCCTGACCCAGCCTGGAACCAGACACTGTTTCTAGCCATTCCTGTCTCTCTCCACCTGGAGCCACCCTGCTGGGTGGTGTTCACGACTCCTGACCGGAGCCCAAGTGTAACAGAGCCTTTACCCTATAAAGGCTATTCGCAGATGGGTTATGCCTGAAAACACCGGACCCAATATGTTCATTGGTACCATGTACTTCTAATAAGCCTCCTATTCAGGAACAGGAGTCCATTCTTATCTCCGAAGAAGCTGTTCTATCACCCATGCCAGGTCAAAGGACATGCCAGTCACTCAACCAGAAAGCAGATTTAGTGAAGAGTTTCTTTAACCGTTTGGCTAAGGAGACTCAAAGTAATTTATATCCTCTCCTTTCTAGCATTGCTATGGTTCTCTCACAGGAGGGAGTCCCAGTCTACCCTATTAGGGTGAATACATCATCAGAATTCCTCCTCAGGAGGTTTTCATCATCCCACTCGATTTCAGTGGAGTCAAGTTGTTCAGAAGTGATAGACCAGGATTTATCCCCTCAAGCTCAGCCAGGAGAAAAAGAAAATTATTCCTTACCTGCTAATTTTCGTTCCTGTAGTACCATGGATCAGTCCAGACGGTGGGTTATGTCCCCCGTCCAGCAGATGGAGTCAGAACAGACTTTGAGGGCATTACCATATGAACCAGTACACCCTCTGCTGGAGCTCAGTATCACGAATAGCAAAGCCCAAGAAGAGCAAACAGTTTGGATCAAGTGCACTTAACCATAAATGAACAGAGAATATAACCAGAAACAGCCAACAATAGGCCAAGAACTAGCCAACTTGTAGGGAGCTGTGAACCGCAAGTAGAAAACAGTTCAAGAGACAGTAGACAGCTACATTAAAGAACCCAAGCAGGAGCGAAATCCCAAAGTGGTGGGCGTCTGGACTGATCCATGGTACTACAGGAACGAAAATTAGCAGGTAAGGAATAATTTTCTTTTCCTTGTACGTACCAGGATCAGTCCAGACGGTGGGATGTACCCAAGCTTCCTAAATCGTGTGGGTCCCTGAGAGACCTGCTCGGAGAACCTGGTCGCCAAAGTGCCCAGAAGCTGACGACGCCAGGTGTAGTCGATAATGTCTCGAAAAAGTGTGCAGCGATTTCCATGTTGCCGCACGGCAAATTTCCTGAGAGGAAACTGAACGAGATTCTGCCCAGGACGCCGCCTGGGAGCGTGTGGAGTGAACTATGACGCCCCGAGGCGGCACCCGACCTGCACCAATGTAAGATGCGGAGATGGCGTCCTTTAGCCAGAGCGCAATCATCATCTTCGAAGCCTGTGACCCTTTCTTCGGTCCCGACCACAGCACAAACAAATGGTCGGACCCTCGGAAGTCATTGGTAGCCTCCAAGTAGTGAAGCAAGGCACGCTTGACGTCCAAGTGGCGGAGAGACCTTGGCTCATCGGGAGTGAACGCAGGGAGTTCCACCGTCTGATTCAAGTGGAAGGCCGAAACCACCTTCGGGAGAAAAGACGGAACCATGCGAAGGGAGACTCCCGAGTCCGTGAATCAAAGATAGGGCTCCCTGCAGGACAATGCTTGAAGCTCCGAGATGCGACGTGCGGAACAGATGGCTACTAGGAATACCGTCTTGAGGGTGAGATCCTTAAGGGTCGCTCAGCGGAGTGGTTCAAAAGGCGAACCCGACAAGGCACGAAGAACAAGGTTGAGGCTCCAGGAGGGACAGGGATCCCTGACCGGTGGTCGTAGGTGCTTGACACCCTTGAGAAAACGTGTGATGTCCGGCTGCAGGGGAAGAGAGATGTCCTTCTGTACCAGGGAGTTCAGAGGCGCCACCTGAACCCAAAGGGAATTATAGGCGAGCCCCTTCTCCAGACCATCCTGAAGGAACTGTAGAATCAGTGGTACCGTCGCCTCCGTGGGCCGGACCCCGTGGTTAAGACACCAGATCTCGAAAACCCTCCAAACTCGGACGTAAGCAACTGAGGTAGATGGTTTACGAGCCCGCAGCATAGTCGAGATCACCGCCTCTGGATAGCCTCTGCGACAGAGACGGCACCGTTCAAAAGCCATGCCGCAAGACAGAAGAGTTCTGCCTGCTCGAAAAATACCGGGCCCTGGTGCAGGAGACGAGGCAGATGACCGAGTCGGATCGGGCCGTCCACCGCTAGTTGGAGAAGGTCTGCGAACCAGGGACGACGAGGCTACTCCGGAGCAACGAGAATCACGGCCCCTTGATGGTTTTCTATTCTGCGAAGAACCTTGCCCACCAAAGGCCAGGGCGGGAAGACATAGAGCAGTTGATCTGTCTGCCACGGGAGGGCTAGGGCATCTACCCCTTCCGCGCCGCGCTCCCTCCTGCGACTGAAGAAGCGGGGAGTCTTGGCGTTGAGGGCGGTCGCCATCAAGTCCAAATGCGGAGCCCCCCAACGTTGGATCAGAAGACGCATCGCTTCGTCGGCGAGAGCCCATTCTCCGGGGTCCAGCTGCTGACGACTCAGGTAGTCCGCCTGAATGTTGTCCACCCCGGCAATGTGTGAGGCCGCGATCCGGACGAGATGGATTTCCGCCCATTCCATCAGGAGCGTTGACTCAAGAGAGACATGCTTGCTCCTCGTCCCTCCCTGCCGATTGATGTAGGCCACGGTAGTGGCGTTGTCTGAGAGAATCCTTACCTCTCTGTTCCGTACCATGGGAAGGAAACGCTGGAGAGCTAGGCGTACTGCCCTGGTTTCCAGGCGATTGATCGGCCACTTCGCCTCCACTGGTGACCATGTCCCCTGCGTGGCGCTTCGATCGCAGACGGCGCCCCATCCCACGAGGCTGGCATCGGTGGTCACCACCACCCAATTGGGCACCTCGAGCGAGACGCCGCGAGCCAGGTGCGACGGAACCAACCACCAATTCAGACTGTCCCTGGCGGCCGGTGGGAGGGGTAGGATCACCTGATACTCCTGAGAGACTGGTTTCCAACGGGAGAGAAGAGACGCCTGCAGGGGTCGCAGATGTGCAAATGCCCAGGGCACCATGTCGATGGTGGAGGCCATCACTCCCAGGAGCTGGAGATAATTCCAGGCGGTGGGTTCCGACAATGCAGAAAATCGAAGTACGTGTTCCCGCAAGGATTGGGCCTTGTCCAGACGTAAGAACACCTTGCCCTGCCGCGTATCGAAGCTCGCCCCCAAGAAGTCCAAGCGTTGCGAGGGCACGAGGGAGCTCTTGGAGAGGTTCACCACCCAGCCCAGGGAGCGTAGTACCTGGACAACCCTGGCCACCGAAGACTGCCCGTGGGTGAAGGACTTCGCGCGGATCAGCCAGTTGTCCAGATAGGGATGCACAAGGATGCCCTCCTTCCGCAGAGCCGCCGCCACCACAACCATAATCTTGGTGAAGGTCCGAGGGGCGGTCGCCAAGCCGAAGGGCAGAGCCCTGAATTGGAAATGCTGACCGAGAATCTTGAAGCGGAGATAACGCCGGTGAGCAGGAAGAATGGGGATGTGCAGGTACGCTTCCATCAGGTCCAGGGAGGCAAGGAACTCTCCCTGGTGCACTGCTGCAATAACCAAATGCAGCGTTTCCATGCGGAACCGGCTGACTCTCAGTGATCTGTTGACCTCCTTCAAATCCAGGATGGGCCGGAAGGAACCGTCCTTCTTGGGTACGACGAAGTAGATGGAATAATGTCCCGAGCCCACCTCGCCGAAGGGAACGGGCACAATGGCCCCTATTTTCTGCAGGCGGTCTAGTGTTTGCTGAACCGCCATCCTCTTGAGATCCGAGCCACAGGGGAAGAAGAGGAACCTGTCCCTCGGAGGGCGGACAAACTCCAAAGCGTAGCCGTTCTTTATAGTGTCCAGGACCCATTGGTCTGTGGAGATATGCACCCACTCCTCGTAGAATTCCGTGAGCCGCCCCCCGATTCTGGGAGTGGAGGAGTGGGCTATTCTGGCATCATTGCGTGGACTTTGGGGGGGTTCCCCTGCCCCGAACCGTCTCGCGTGGGTCTTCTCCCACGAAAGGACCGCGACCAGGGCTGGGTCCTGGGGGCGATTGTCCGAGAACTAGACTGCCGGTAAGACCTGTAGCGTCGCTGTGCCCTAGCCCTGGTTCTGGCCGAGGCAAAGGGCCGGGAGGGGCGATGTCTATCTTCGGGCAGCCGATGAACAGCATTCTCCCCTAGAGACTTGATGATTTGGTCCAAATCCTCCCCAAACAGGAAGTTGCCCCGGAAGGGAAGGGAGCCAAGGCTCGACTTGGAGGAGGTATCCGCAGCCCAGTTACGGAGCCACAGCAGCCGCCGGACCGCTACCACCGACACCATGGATCTCGCCAGCACCCGAAAGAGGTCATACAGAGCATCCGCCCTGTAAGCTATGGCCGACTCCAGGCGGTCCGCCTGGGCGGCCTCTTCGGGGGGCAGGTCCTGGGAGGTGAGAAGTTGTTGAACCCATCGCAGACTGGCCCGTTGTGCGAGCGAGCTGCACATTTTATTTATTTATTTATTTATTTCGGGTTTTTATATACCGGCATTCGAGAACGCAGTCCCATCATGCTGGTTCACATAAAACAGGGGTGCATCGTAAACATAAACTAAAAACAATGGTGCGGAAAATGCAGTTACATATAACAGGGTGATTAGAACTTGGCGGAGAAAGAAGAGAAAGGACAGATTATTAATTCAAACATGTAAACAATAGTGGAGATGGTTAATCATGGTGTAGTTGGAGATAAGGATGACGGCTCGCATCCCGAGGGCGGAGACCTCAAAAACCCATTTAAGGAAGATCTCCAGTTTGCGGTCCTGAGTATCCCGCAGGGCCGCTCCGCCCGTGACCGGGATGGTCGTCCTCTTGGTGACTGCCGAAACTGCGGAATCCACCTTGGGGACCCTGATGAGGTCCAAGAAATCCTCCGGCAGAGGGTGTAATTTCTCCATGGCACGTGTGACCTTTAAGGACGCTTCAGGAGTGTCCTACTCCCTGGTGAGGAGCTGCAGGAAGGAATCATGTATGGGAAAGGCCCGCGCCCTCGGATGGAGGGCGGCCAGAACTGGGTCCCCCTTCTTTGAAGAAGTGGCGACGGCAGGAGCCACTGGCACTGGAGGGTCCGGCGGTGGATCAAGATCCAGCTCCCGGAGAATCTGGGGAATGAGATCATCCAGCTCCTCTCTCTGAAATATCCGGAGTGCACGCGGATCGTCTCCTTCCGACTGAACGTCCGGGTGCGCAGTATCCGTTAGGTCCGGGAGGACACCTCCCGCTGGTGCAGCCGCCCCCGTAGCACGAGGCCAGGGTGGCAATCCAGGGGCCTCCGGGACAGGGCCCACCCGGTCGGGCGAACCAGAGGGAGCAACATCAATCCTAGGGACTTTGGGGGGAGGGGGTCCCGAGGGAGACCCCCCCGGGCCCTCCAGACCCTGCAAGTACGCATTATGCATTAATAAAATAAATTCAGGGGAGAACAACGGCATGCTGGGTGGAGGACCTGGGGAGGGATCCTCTGTGGGCCCCTGAGCGGGCAAATCCCCTTCGGGGCATAGGTTTGGAGGAGAAACCTCCCGAGAGTCCCTTTCCCGTGCTGGAGCCCTGTTCGCCTCGTGCTGAAAATTTAAAATGGCCGCCGTTCCCGCCAATGGCGGCGAAGTGGCCGGCCCGCGCTGCCCGGGCCGCGGGGAGGGGATGAAAGAAAACGTGTCCGGAGGCTGTGAGGTGCCTTCCCCCCCGGGGAGGCACCGAGCACATATCCCCTCCCGCGAAATTCGAGACCCCGGCTTGCCGCAGGCCGCACATCGCGACGGCCGTGGCATGCTGGTCGCCGGGGTAAAACAAGAGAAAGCCTCGGGGGGGGGGGGGCCTGGAGCGCTGAAGAGTGCCACGGGGGGGGGGGCCGGAACGGCCTGCGCAACCCGCCGGAGCGGTCCCTAGTCGCCAGGGGATTCCCCTTCCCAGCGCGGTAAGACCCGCGAAAACATTCCGTCGGGCCGCGGGACCGCCCGCGATTGCGTGGAGAGGCCAGCGCCACCGGCTTCCATGAGGCAAAGAGTTCGACCTGAAAAGCAAATTCCTGTAAGAAAAGTAAAGACCGTCACTTACCCCGGCCAGGGAAGGAGGAGAGAACAGGAGAAGGAGGCAGAACAGAGCAGGGACACGCCTCCCCAAAAATTGGAAACCTTTTTTTTTTTTTCAGATAACTTTAAAATCAAGCTTGATCCAAAGTGCAAGAAACAAAGTGACAGGAAAAAGAATAAGAAGATTAAGACTATAAGCCTGTCACCCTGGGGGAGCCACTGGTTCCCCCAACTCTCATCTGCTGGAGTCAGAAAGATACTGAGCTCCAGCAGAGGGTGTACTGGTTCATATGGTAACGCCCTCAAAGTCTGTTCTGACTCCATCTGCTGGACGGGGGACATAACCCACCGTCTGGACTGATCCTGGTACGTACAGGGAACTCCCAATTCACCCACTTCATCATTGGGATTCTGGATTAGTGTGTCTGTGCCCTGGGAGTCTGAGGAAGGTTCGACAGGAATACCTTCTAACCCGCTTCTGGATCCTTGAGCATACTTCTACCCTGGAAGACTTCACTTATTCTAAATTTATAGAAAAGATGGGCAACACACTTGGCATAAATGTATATAAAGATAAAGAGCCTCATTTGGTAGTTCTTGGAATTCTACAAATCCAGAAACAGCAGCTCTTCCAGTTCACAAAATTCTTAATCAATTACATATGAGAATGTGAAACATTCTTATAATCTCTCTTCCAAAGGAAGTTGTATCTCAAGTGTAGAGTACAAAAATCACCAGGGTTTGGACTTATACTGTTACCTTATCACTCTGTTGTTGTGGAATCTGTGCTGAAAAAAGCAAAATAGACCAGAATATATTAAAATTTTCCTTGAGGGAAAGGCCAGAGGTTTCCTGACAGTTTTGGGAAGAAAGTTTTTCAGAACTGCATGCAAAAACTTAAAACTTTTTGTCCAACCACCAAAAGTGAAAATTATTATCCTCAAACTTTTCTAGACACTGAAGAGTGCATACAGCATCTTCTTTACTCTGTTTAAGAATCATTTCATGGTATATCACATTATTTACTCTTTTGGCTAATGGAAGGACTAGGGAGCACTCCACGAAATTAGCAAGTAGCACATTTAAAACTAATCGGAGAAAATTCTTTTTCACTGAACGCACAATTAAGCTCTGAAATTTGTTTCCAGAGGATATGGTTAGTGCAGTTAGTGTAGCTGGGTTTAAAAAAGGTTTGGATAAGTTCTTGGAGGAGAAGTCCATTAACTTCTATTAATCAAGTTGACTTAGGGAACAGCCTCTGCTATTACTGGCATCAGTAGCATGGGATCTACTTAGTGTTTTTGGGTACTTGCCAGGTACTTGTACCCTGGTTTGACCACTATTGGAAACAGGATGCTGGGCTTGATGGACCCTTGGTCTGACCCAGTATGGCAATTTCTTATGTTATTATGTTCTTACGAATGGTCTAGTTGAAAGCCACAGCATTCGTGATGATGTTCATGAAAAGTTGGTAGATGTACCTTATCTGGCAGAGCACTTCTTCTGAGACAAGCTCAGAGAAACAGTTGCTTAGATAAAAGAGCAGAATGTGGAAGTCCTGCCTCTGTCAAGCACCCTTCTTCAAGATACTCCTTCTTCTTATATAAGAGATTCTACTTTCAGAGATGCCTTTTACAATCTTATCCATGGTACCAGCTTCTTCCTCTTCCAGCTCAACAGCAGCAGCAACTTCTGGCTAGACCTTTTCAAGGGGAACACTCTCAGCCTAAGACAGTAAGGCTGCCCCATCCAAAACCTTAGCCCAATTTTTGATCCTTCCAAATTCTCAACAAGCACACTCTTCAGTGGGAGGCAGAATCCAATCCTACATAGAAGAACGGTGCCAGATCACAAAAGACCTCTGGCTCCTCAAGATCTTGAAATTTGGGTACCGTTTGCGTTTCACCTAGCTGCCATCTCTTCCTCATTGGTCAGCCCTCAATCCAGATCCATCTCACTTGACACAACACTGATTGGAACTGGAATATCTTCAACAAAGGGCGATAGAGCCAGTTCCTGCGCCCCAGCATGGATAGGGCTTTTACTCCCAGTGGGGTAGATTTTAAAAGAAGCGCGATCAGCCTACTTTTGCTTGCGCATCAGACTCAAGCAAAAGTACGCTGGATTTTAGTAGATACGCGCGGAGCCGCGCGTATCCACTAAAATCCTGGATCGGCGCGCGCAAGGCTATCGATTTTGTATAGCCTGCGCGCGCCGAGCCGCGCTGCCTCCCCCCGTTCCCTCCAAGGCCGCTCCGAAATCGGAGCGGCCTCGGAGGGAACTTTCCTTTGCCCTCCCCTCACCTTACCCTCCCTTCCCCTACCTAACCCACCCACCCGGCCCTGTCTACACCCCCCCCTTACCTTTGTCGGGGGATTTACGCCTCCCGGAGGGAGATGTAAATCCCCGCGCGCCAGCGGGCCTGCTGCGCGCCGGGCCGCAACCTGGGGGCGGGTACGGAGGGCGCGGCCACGCCCCCGGACCGCCCCGGGCCGTAGCCACGCCCCCGTACCCGCCCCCAAAACGCTGCCGACACGCCCCCGAAACGCCGCGACGACCGGGCCCGCCCCCCGACACGCCCCCCTCCGAAAACCCCGGGACGTACGCGAGTCCCGGGGTCTGCGCGCGCCGGTAGGCCTATGTAAAATAGGCTTACCGGCGCGCAGGGCCCTGCTCGCGTAAATCCGGGCGGATTTACGCGAGCAGGGCTCTTAAAATCCGCCCCAGTATGTTTTCATCCTCAAAAAATTGGGTGGACTAAGACCCATTCTGGGTTTGAGAAAATTGAAATATTTACTCTGAGATAAATTCAAAATGAATTCCTTCAGCACAATTTCCCCCTACATCCAAAAAGGGGAATGGATGTGCACTTTCAACCTGACGGGCGCATATACTCAGATACCCATTCATCCCTCCCACTGGCACTATCTTCGCTTCAAGGTGGATTCTTCCCATTATCAATATAGAATACTCTCCTTCAGCCTGTCAGCAGCTCCAAGAATCTTCACAAAATGCCTTGCAGTAGTAGCGGCACACTTATGATATCAGGGAGTCCAGGTCTTTCCATATATGGACGATTGGCTAGTCACAGCAAGCTCCCAGGAGGAATTGCTTCTCCCAGGAGGAGATAATTCAACTTCTTCAGAACTTTGGATATCTGGTGAATTTTGAGATATCAAACCTAGTGCTGACTCAGAAAATAAAGTTTATTGTAGCATGAATAAATTAATTGCAGGAGAGAACTTTTCTACTGTCAGAACAAGCAAACACCAAGAGATCATTCATTCAGAAGCTACTCACCTTGCAGGCTCGGCAGCCAGAGTGATGCACATTGTCTTAGCCACATGGCTGCAGCTATACAGATAGTTCCACTAACCCACCTCCATATTTGTCATCTACAGTGGGGCCTGTGTGCTCAGTGGGATCAGCTAATGCAGCTGCTGACACCTACAATACAAATATCCAGGGACATGGATCATGAATTATGCTGGTGGTTGAACCTGTTATGATATCAAGGTGTTTGGTGGATTCTCAGGGGCGACAGTGATGGTATCTCCCACGGGGAGGAGCGCCGTAGGGAACTGTAGCACCGGGCTAGACTCAGATGCACAAACACAGAGAATATATCTTTTATTATACAGCTAGTGTGGTCCACCAGAGGTGGCAGTAGAGAGTAGATAGCAACAGTCTGTGATCCTTGGCGTAGGAGACCCATCCCACAATGGTGGTGTAAGGCCCCGATGCAGATGTCCAGTAAGGCACTGTAGGAGAGACAGACTGGCAGATGTTATAACACACTCCCTGGTAGTTGAGTAGATAGAATTCCCAATGAGCAGTAGAGAGAGGATAGGTATTAACAGTCTGTAATCCTCAGCAGAGGAGACCAGTTCCACAATGGTGGTGTAGGGCCTGATGCAAATAGGCCCTAGGAGGCCTCAGGTCAACATGGCGGGACGCCGCACCAGAGCTGCTCCGGGAAAGCCGAAGGGTGCGGCAAGGAGATGCGACGGACGCCATTCTCCCAAGGCTGGTGGAGAAGGCTGAAATAGAGGTGAGGCATGTCGGGCAAAGCCATCTGAGACCAACAGTCGCAACAGTACCCCCCTTCAAAGGGCCTCCTCCAGACCCCCTACCTGGTCTTGGTTTCCGAGGATGTGAACGATGATACTGGTTCAGCATCTCTTTGTCCAAAATGTTAGACATCGGTTCCCACGAGTTATTTTCTGATCCAAAGCCCTCCCATGACAGGAAGTATTCCCATACTCTGCCTCTCTTCCATACATCAAGTATAGCATCTACTTTGTACTCGAGGTCCTCTTCTGTATCAACAGGAGGGGGATCTGGTGTCTTGGTGCTGAATTTGTTGAGTATGAGTGGTTTCAGTAATGAGACATGAAACACGTTATGGATCTTCATTGCTGGAGGAAGTTTGAGATTGTAGGAGAGATTGCCCCAGATGTCGGAGGATGGGGAATGGTCCGACATAGCGTGGAGTGAAGCGAGCAGATGGCAACTTCAATCTAAGGTGCTTTGTAGACAACCAGACCTTATCACCAGGCTTAAGTTCAGGAGCCTTGCCGTGATGTATGTCATAGTCTCGTTTTGCTCGAATTCCAGCTTTGATGAGCATCTCCTTTGTCTTCTTCCAAAGATGTTGAATTTCATCGGCAGTGGCTTGGGCTGCTGGGGACGACATTGAAAGCGGAAGTGGCAACGGTGGTGAAGGTAGTCGACCATATACCACTTCGAATGGTGTTGATCCAATAGATGTTGCTGGATGAGAGTTGATGGAAAACTCTGCCCACGGTAGAAGTTCAGCCCAGTCAATCTGGCGTGAAGAGACGTAGGCTCTGAAAAACTGTTTGAGGGTACGTTTCATCCTCTCAGTTTGGCCATAGGATTGCGGATGGTAAGAAGAAGTGAAGTCGAGAGTGATATCGAACTTCTTGCAAAGAGCCTTCCAAAAAGTGGCTGTGAATTGTACGCCTCTGTCTGAGACTATGTGCTTGGGTATTCCGTGCAGGCGGAATATGTGGCTGATGAAGAGCCTTGCAAGTTCACTGGCAGATGGTAAACCAGGAAGCTCCACAAAGTGAGCCATTTTTGAGAATCCACCGTTACCCAGATAGTGTTGTTGCCCCCGGAGAGGGGTAAGTCCACCACGAAATTCATGGAGATGTGAGTCCAGGGCTCATTCAGTATGGGTAAAGGTTGTAGTTGGCCCCAAGGACGATCAGGCAGGGGCTTTTGTCTGGCACAGTTGGTACAGGCCGCTACATAAGCGAAGGCATCTTCTCTCATCGACGGCCAACAGTAGAATTTTTGCAGCTTTGCCAGGGTTCTCCATTGACCGGGATGTCCAGCCAATTTAGAGTCATGAGCCCATGCTAGACTTCTTCCGGAGATTGGCAGACCCAATCGTCTTGCCCTCAGGTACTGGGTAAGTGGCTGAAAGAATGACTCTCTCAGGTTCAATAATGTGTTGCGGAGCGTCAGGCACATCTTCAGATAGGAATGAGCGAGATAGGGCATCCGCTCTGACATTTTTATCTCCAGGTCGATACTTTAAGATGAAATCAAACCTGTTAAAGAACAGGGACCACCTCGCCTGTCTATGGTTGAGCCGCTGGGTGTGACGAAGGTATTCAAGGTTTTTATGTCAGTAAAAACTGTAATCTGGTGTTGAGCACCCTCGAACCAGGGTCTCCACTCTTCGAACGCCATCTTTATCACCAACAATTCTTTTATCTCCGATTCCATAGTTCCTCTCAGCTGGTGTGAATCGTCTGGAGAAAAAGGAACATGGCCACAGGATCTTGGAGTCACTGGTTTGACTTAATACAGCCCCTATGCCAACATCAGAGGCATCCACCTCGACAATAAAGGGGCGTGTAGGATCCGGGTGATGGAGACATGGCTTGCTGGAAAAAGCGTCCTTCAGCTTTTGGAAAGCGGTGACAACCTCCATAGACCAATTGACAACATTGGCATTTTTTTTTGTCAGAGTTGTTAAATGCACAGTTAGTGAGAAGTAATTTTTAATGAAGGTTCTATAGTAATTTGTGAATCCCAGAAACCTTCTGAGAGCCTTTAGACCAGTAGGTTGAGACCATTTCTGAATGCTCTCCAGCTTTTGTGGGTCCATCTGGAACCCCTTGTTAGACACGATGTACCCTAGAAACGGTACAGACTCCTTGTGGAATTCGCATTTGGACAGCTTAGCGTATAGACGGTTCTCCCGCAGTCTTTGTAACACTCTCTTGACATCCGTAATATGGGTATTCAGATCTTGAGAGAAGATCAGGATATCATCCAAATAGACAATGACACATTGGTAGAGTAGGTCGTGCAGGATGTCGTTCATCATGTTTTGGAAGACAGCTGGGGCGTTGCATAAGCTGAAGGGCATCACCAAATACTCAAAGGGCCAGATTTTTAAAAAGTACGCACGCGCATACTTTTGTTCGCACAACCGGCGCAAACAAAAATCTGGGGTCGGCGCGCGCAAGGCTGCGCAAAATCGGCAATCTGCGCACACCGAGCCGCGCAGCCTGCCTCCGTTCCCTCCGAGGCCGCTCCGAAATCGGAGTGGCCTTGGAGGGAACTTTCTTTCCACTTCCCCCCACCTTCCCCTCCCCTCCCCTATCTAACCCACCCCCAGCCTTACCTAAATCCCCCCCCTACCTTTGTTGTACAAGTTACGCCTGCCTGAGGCAGGCGTAACTTGCGCGCATCGGCTCGCCATCCCCTGGCACAGGCTGCAGTGCCGGAGGACTCGGGACCGGCCCGCCCCCAAACCGTCACCACGCCCCCAGACCCGCCCCAAACCGCCCCCTGACCCCAGACACAACCCCGGACTGCCAACACGCCCTGGACACGCCTCCTCCCGCCCCTTTTACGAAGCCCCGGGACTTATGCACATCCTGGGGCTTTGCGCGCCGGTGGCCTATGCAAAATAGGCGCGCCAGCGTGCAGGGCTTTTAAACCCTACCCCAAAGTGTCCGTCCCTGGTGTTAAAAGCTGTCTTCCATTCAGCACCTGAATGAATGCGGACAAAGTTATACGCTCCTTTAAGATCCAGCTTGGAGAAGATCTTAGCCCCTTGTAGGCAGTCAAACAGCTCAGAGATTTATTTATTTATTTATTTATAGTATTTCTAGACCGGAGGTTCCTGTATAGAATACATATCACCCCGGTTTACAAGGAACTCAAACTATCGCTTCATTTAGCGGTTTACATTGAACAAGGTTTACATTGCAACAAGTTATAACAAATTTATAATGTAGAAAACAATTACTAAAACAAGTTAACGGAACAAGGAAACAGTTAAAATAGATAAATAAATAGTTAAAAATAATAGTTGTAAAATAGATAAATAAACCGTTAAAAATAATAGTTGTAATATGTGAGTAAATGCATGATATAATTGTGTGGGTAAATACAGATTCAGAATTGAATTCTACGGAGGTTTTATGCTATGGGCGAGGGGGTGAGTGAAAACTGAATGATAACTTTATTCCTGTCCTTAGCTCTCAGGGAATGCTTGTTTGAATAACCAAGTCTTGAGTTTCTTTTTGAATGTGGTGTGAACTTTTTGAATGTGGTGTGAGTGATAAGGGAAATTTATTTATTTATTTAGAACTTTTTTATACCGACCTTCATGTTGAAAGAAAACATATCAAATCGGTGTACATGTAACAACAGAATTGCACAAGGCATTACATAAATCAATGTTGCACGGGGCATTACATTGAACAAGAGGATACATAGAACTGGGAGAACAGGGTGAACTGAGCGGAGAATTTGCAACGGCAAATATGAGAATTAACAATTGATAAAGGAAGTGGGCAATTGAGCAATTGAGGACCTTTGTCTATTTAGGACAAAGGAGGCGAACCTGCACCTAATTTGAATGCAAATTGATGAAATAACTGAAATAAAGTAAAAGGACCGTTATAAAGTCTGGGAGCAATGCAGTAAATATAAGTCCAGATAAAAAAGGTATGAGATGGGTAGAAGGAAGGTATGACTACCAGCCCCTTCTGAGGGGAAATCCAGGGTTAAATGGGAGAGAATCTGTCGGGTGAGTAACGGGATCTAGTGCGTGACGAGATAGGGGATTCCAGAGTTGGTGGAAGGTTTGTAATGTTATGGAAAAGCCTGTTTGAATAGCCAGGTTTTAAGGTTTTTTTTTAAAGTGAGTGGGCAAGGTTCTTGCCGGAGATCAGAGGGAAGGGTGTTCCATAGTGATGGCCCGGCAGTGGATAAGGCCCGCTTCCTTAGGGCTGTCTTAACTGGGGGGGCATAGAGGGTGCCTTTGTAAGCAGATCTGATCGGTCTGGAGGATTCATGAAGACGAAGAGGAAAGGTCAACTCCAGAGGAGATAGATTGCGAGTGGCTTTGAAAATTATCATAAGGACTTTGTAGAGAATTCTAAATTTGATGGGAAGCCAATGTAAGTTGCGCAGAATGGGAGTGATGTGCTCTCTTCTGTTTGCGTTAGAGAGGATCCTCGTGGCGGAGTTCTGGACCATCTGCAGGGGTCTGATAGTGTTAGTTGGGAGACCTAGAAGGAGTGAATTGCAATAGTCGATTTTTGAAAAGATGATTGATTGTAAAACCGTCCTGTAGTCATGGAAATGTAGAAGGGTTTTCAATCTTTTCAGGACTTATAGTTTGAAGAAGCAGTCTTTTGTAGTAGTGTTGATAAATTTTTTGAGGTTGAACTGGTTATCAAGTATAACGCTGAGGTCTCTGACATGCAGAGAAGTATTTACTTGAGACGAGATTGGGGGATTGTTTAGACCATGGGCGTCATCATGAGAGATGAAAAGGATCTCCATCTTGCTGGTGTTTAGGACTAGATTAAGGCTGGTAAGAAGGTGATTGATTGATTGAAGGCAATCGTTCCAGAAGCTGAGGGTTTTGGATATAGAGTCTTTGATGGGGATTAGTACCTGCACGTCGTCGGTGTAGATATAGTAGGTTAGTTTGAGACTGGAAAGGAGTTGGCATAGCGGAAGGAGGTAAATGTTGAAGAACGTGGGGGAGAGAGAGGAGTCTTGTGGTACTCCCATGAAGGAGCTGACAGGATGCGATTCTTTATTGTTAATTTTTACCTTATAGCATCTATTATTAAGGAAAGACTGTGCCGTACCAGTGATACCAATGTCTGTGAGACGATCTAAAAGTATGGCGTGGTTCACTGTGTCGAAAGCTGCTGATAAATCAAGGAGGGCGAGAAGGTACGATTGTTTTTTTTCAAGGCTGAGGATGATAGAGTCGGAGAATGAGATTAGAAGTGATTCTGTGTTTAGTGATTTTCGAAATCCGAATTGAGCTGGGGCTAGAATCTTGTGCAATTCCAAGTATTCTGATAGTTGTTTATTAACTATTTTTTCTAGTAGTTTTGCAATAAACGGTAGATTGGCTATTGGACGGAAGTTAGCAGGATCCGCTGGTGACAAGTTTGGTTTTTTTAGCAGCGGTTTTAGAATAGCAATCTTAAGCGTGTCTGGAACTAGCCCTTGAGCAAGCGAGCAATTGATGATATCTGAGATATACTTCGCAATGATATTAGGGATGGAGAGGAGGAGATTTGATGGTATTGTGTCCGAAGGATGAGATGATGGCTTGACCTTCTTGAGCATGCTTTCAATCTCCAAGATAGCGGCCTTTGACCGTGATCTCGTTTAGACCACGATAATCAATGCATAAATGTAGGGTTCCGTCCTTCTTCCCCACAAAGAAAAACCCTGCTCCTGCAGGAGACATGGATGGCCTTATGAAACCTTTTTGTAGATTCTCTTGGATGTATTCCGACATGGCTTTATTTTCTACCACCGAGAAGGGGTACACTCTTCCCTTGGGTGGTTCGCTATTTGGTTTCAAGTTGATTGCACAGTCATAAGATCTGTGTGGAGGAAGTATATCAGTGGCTTCTTTAGAGAACACATCTTGAAACTATGTGTATTGAGGTGGTAACCCAGGCATCAATGGAATTGTAGGCATACAGGGTAGTGGTGATACTTCCTTCAGACATTTGCCATGACAATCTGGACCCCAATGTGAAAGCTCTAGTGTAGCCCAGTTGAATTGAGGCATGTGCTTTTGTAGCCAAGGTAACCCGAGTACTAAGGGGTGCATAGCCTTTTCGAACACGAAGAAGGAAATGGATTCCTTATGAAGAGCTCCAGTCCTTAAACTGACCCGTTCCGTTTGTAGGGTTACTTCACCCGGTAAGGGCTCCCCATGAATAGAGGTTAACAGAAGCGGAGGCTTCATAGTCGTAGTGCGGATTCGCAGATGTTCCACTAGATGTCTCAGTATAAAATTCCCTCCTGCCCCGGAATCCACTAGGGCAAGAGTCTGGAATTCAAGTGGTCTGTTTATCAAGGAGACTGGCAGAGAGAGTGGAGGAGAAGATGCAGTTAGACCTAAGAAGAGTCCTCACACAGGACTTAGGTCTGGCCATTTCCCGGACAGATAGGGCATGTTTGTACTGCATGGCCTGCTTGACCACAGTACATGCAGAGGCCTAATCTTCTCCGCGTTCTTCTCTCCTTAGAAGTCAGGTGACTATGGCCCAGTTGCATAGGTTCTTCTTTGCCAGCAACCCCTTTAGACTGAATAGGTTTAGGCAAAGTCTTGACTTGGATTTCTCCCTGGCTTGGCCTCTTGGAACCTTTAACCTCTTGAACCTTATCCCGAAGTCGTTGGTCAATTCTCGTGGCTAACTTCATCAGGTCCTCCAAGGTCTCAGACATTTCTCGAGCCGCCAATTCATCTTTCAGTCGGGAGTTCAGGCCTTCAAAGAAAAGAGTCTTCAGGCATCTCGAGTCCCAGTTCAACTCTGAAGCCAAAGTCTTAAACTCGATGGCGAAGTCTGGTAAAGGTTTATTACCTTGCTGTAGATGAACCAATGTGGATCCTGTGATTGTATACCTGGCTGGGTCATCAAATACGGATTTGAACAGTTCCAAAAACCCAGCAAGGTCCTTCAGGATGGGGTCATCACGCTCCCACAGCGGAGAAGCCCAAGTTAGTGCTCTTCCGTCCAGATAAGACAGGATATACGTAGTCTTGGCATAGGCTGTGGGAAAATTTTTGGGTTGAAGTGCAAAATGCATACAGCATTAGTTGTGGAATCCCCTGCATCTCCAGGCTTCTCCAGAGAAGCGAATAGGAACGAAGAGAGGTACAACAGTTTTAACCATCACTTCTGGCGGTGCTTCTTTACCTGAGGTAGTAGAAGCATTCATCTGTGAGTGCAGTAGATTAAAGGCCACAGTCAAGCTATCCAGCGAGTTCTGTTGTTTGACGATTCGCTGGGCCAGGCCTGGAATGGCCTGCAACGCAGTGAGCTGAGCCAAATTCAAGGAGTTAGCAATCTGTTATGATATCGAGGTGTTTGGTGGATTCTCAGGGGCAACAGTGATGGTATCTCCCACGGGGAGGAGCCCCGTAGGGAACTGTAGCACCGGGCTAGACTCTGATGTACAAACAAAGAGAATATATCTTTTATTATACAGCTAGTGTGGTCCACCAGAGGTGGCAGTAGAGAGTAGATAGCAACAGTCTATGATCCTTGGTATAGGAGACCTATCCCACAATGGTGGTGTAAGGCCCCGATGCAGATGTCCAGTAAGGCACTGTAGGAGAGACAGACTGGCAGATGTTATAACACACTCCCTGGTAGCTGTGTAGATAGAGTTCCCAATGAGCAGTAGAGAGAGGATAGGTATTAACAGTCTGTAATCCTTGGCAGAGGAGAACCGTTACACAATGGTGGTGTAGGGCCCGATGCAGATAGGCAGCGAGGAGCTGTAGATGGACAGACTGAGAGAAGTTGTACTCACTCTCTGTAGCTGATAGGTAGTGTTCCAGCAGGTTGAAGAATTGGTAGCAGGCACCAGGATAGACACACAGGCCCTTGAGGAGCGAGTACCTGTATTTAGGATAGGCACCTGGAAATAAGCAAAGGGCCCCCGAGGAGCGGGTACCCAGGTTAGTAGAACCCCAGAGAGTGAAGGTAGCTTCCAGCAGAGTAGAAGCGGCAGAGCAGCTTCAGACCAGAGAGAATCCAATCTGTTGCTAACTCAGCGAGAGTCAGCAAATGGGCGACTTTTTGAATATGGAAGCAGTGACGTCACTCGAGGGGGACGCCCCCGAGGTTCGCGCCAACACTGCTACAGGATGTAAGGCGTGTGCGTGGGCACCCTAGGAGGCGTCAGGTCAACATGGCGGGACGCTGCGCCAGAGCTGCACCGGGAAAGCCGGAGGGTGCGACAAAGAGACACTATGGACGCCATTCTCCCGAGGCTGGTGGAGAAGGCTAAAATAGCGGTGAGGCATGTTGGGTGAAGCCATCTGAGACCGACAGACGTAACAGAACCCTTATATTTTTTAAGAGGGAGTTCAACCTTGTATTCTTTCCCCACCAAGTAACCTTAGCAACAGATGCCTCCACAAAGGGATGGGGTACTCATACAGGATCCTGTCAAACCCAACGAACTTCGTCTCACAAGGAAAGTTCCTTTCAAACAAATCTACTGTAGCTGAGGGCAATCAGAAATGCCCTAGCAATTTTTACGCATCATCTTAGGCAGAAGAACATTCTGATACAAACCAACAACCAAGTCGCCATGTTCTATATCAGCAAAAAGAAGGCACAGGGTCATGGACTCTTCCAGGAAGTAATGAAAATCTGGCAATGGACAAACAGACACAAAGCTGTCCTACAAGCCGTGAATCTTCACGGGATCTCCAACATACTGGCAGATTGACTCAGCAGAGTTTTCCATCCACACAAGTGGTCTCAAAGACAATCAACATCAAAATATTTGATTTCTGAGGTTTATCAGCGGTCAATCTATTTGTTTCAGAATAAAACAGGAGATGGGAAAAATGTTGTTCCATTCTTTCCAGCAAACTCAGATTAATTCAAGATGCGTTTCTGCTCATTTGGAACAAAGACCTCATGAATGCATTTCCACCAATACATCTAAGAACATAAGACATGCCATACTGGGTCAGACCAAGGGTTCAACAAGCCCACCATCCTGTTTCC
Source organism: Rhinatrema bivittatum (assembly GCF_901001135.1). NCBI lineage: Eukaryota > Metazoa > Chordata > Amphibia > Gymnophiona > Rhinatrematidae > Rhinatrema > Rhinatrema bivittatum. Next base: position 4,934,762 of record NC_042622.1, read on the forward strand.
AACAGTGACCAATCCAGGCCATAAGAACCTGGCAAGTACCCAAAAATTAAGGGGTAGATTTTCAAAGGGTTACACGCGTAACCCCCAAAAACCTACCCCAAACCCCCCCCCCCCCCCCCGCACGCGCCGAGCCTATCTTCCATAGGTTGCCAGCGCGCGCAAAGCCCCGGGACGCGCGTAAGTCCCGGGGCTTTCCTGGGGGGGCATGTCGCGTCATCGGGGGCGTGTCGTGGCCGGCGCGTCATCGGGGGCGTTCCGGGGGCGTGGCCCCGGCCTCCGGACCAGCTCCCGGCCCGGACCATGACACGCCGGCAGCCGGCCCGGCGCGCGCAAGTTACGCCCGCCTTGGGCAGGCGTAACTTGTGCAACAAAGGTATGGGGTGTTTAGATAGGGCTGGGGGGGTGGGTTAGGGAGGGGAAGGTGCAGGGGGTGGAAGGAAAGTTTCCTTCGAGGCTGCTCTGATTTCGGAGCGGCCTCGGAGAGAACGGAACCAGGCTGCGTGGCTCGGCACGCACAGGCTGCCGATTTTGGGCAGCCTTGCGCGCCAACCCTGGATTTTAACAGATACGCGCGGCTATGCACATATCTATTGAAATCCGGCGTACTTTTGTTTGCGCCTGGTGCGCGAACAAAAGTATGCGCTCGCGTAGTTTTATAAAATCTGCCCCTAAGTCTATTCCCATGCATCAGTAGCATGGGATCTTCTTAGTGTTTGGGTAATTGCCAGGTTCTTGTGGCCTGGTTTGGCCTGTGTTGGAAACAGGATGCTGGGCTTGATGGACCCAGCATGGCAATTTCTTATGTTCTTATGATACCGTTGCTAGTAATAGCAGTGGCTATTTTCTAAGTCAACTCAATTAATAGCAGGTAATAGACTTCTCCTCCAAGAAGTTATCCAATCCTTTTCTAAACACAGCTATACTAACTGCACTAACCACATCCTCTGGCAACAAATTCCAGAGTTTAATTGTGTGTTGAGTGAAAAAGAACCTTCTCCGATTAGCTTTAAATGTGCCACATGCTAACTTCATGGAGTGCCCCCTAGTCTTTCTATTATCTGAAAGAGTAAATAACCGATTCACATCTACCCGTTCTAGACCTCTCATGATTTTAAACACCTCTATCATATCCCCCCTCAGCCATCTGTTCTCCAAGATGAAAAGTCCTAACCTCTTTAGTCTTTCCTCATAGGGGAATCTAGTCATCAGAACAGTGCAGAAAATGCTACAGGATCAAGTCTGTCTGATCCTCATAGCGCTAGTGTGGCCCAGGCAGATATGATTTGCAAATCTTGTGCAGTTTTCCAGCAGTCCTCCTGTATATCTGGAGACAGATCCTGCCTTGTTAACTCAAGACGCAGGTACTCTGTTTCAACCAAACCTTCCATCCCTCAACCTGATAGCTTGAATATTCCTCTTTAATTTTGGATCTTTCTTTACCAAAGGAGATTGAAGACATCATAGAAAGCTATCAACTAGGAAAGCCTATGGTTTCAAATGGAAAAGATTTTCCAGATGGTGTCAACTGAGTGCTTTGGAGCCATTTTCTTACAAGCCCAAACAATTATTGATCTACTTGCCTGTCCTCTTTGAGTCAGGCCTTAATACATCCTCTGTGAACATACATCTTAGCCCCATAGCAGCTTACAATGTAATATTTATTTATTTATTGGTTTTTATATACCGCCGTTCATCAGAGATATCGTGTCGGTGTACAGAGAATGAAAAACATACGCCGTAGCGTTATACATAGAACAAGATAATAATAGTTGAAAACTAATACATAAAACAACTAAAAACAGAAACAGTGATATAACTTAAGGCAAACTTATAAGGTAACAATTATAACTTAAGTTGACGGAGAAACATGGGGAGGCTGGGCAGGAACAAAGAATATATAAAATTTGGAACTGAAAGGCAATGAAAGGCGCTGCATCTTAGAGAAAGCATAAGAGCGGAGAAAAAGGCACAGATAGTGCCGAGTAGCGATTACATAAAGGATTATCTAGGGTACAGAGGTAGAAAAGATGAGTGTGAAAGAGGAGACACATTAAAGGAAAATATTTATTATGAGGGGGGGGAGGGGCAGTAGAAGGTTGTAGAGGAGTGTGTGGGGATCATGTGTAGGCTTGAGTGAATAACCATGTCTTGAGTTTTTGTTTGAATATCTTAGGGGACAATTCAAGACGTAATTCGGTAGGCATGGAATTCCATAACATGGGGCCAGCTAGGGAAAGGGCACGGGCTTTAGTAGATGCATATTTATATAGTTTTGGTGAGGGGGTCTGCAATGTGGCTATGTATGGATTTCTAGTTGGTCTGTTAGAAGTATGAAATTGTAGAGAGTTAGTGAGCCAATTCATTTCTGGATTGTGGAGGGCTTTGTGGATGAGTGATAGTGTCTTGTATTGTATGCGAGAGTGAATGGGGAGCCAGTGTAATCCCTTTAGAATAGGGGTAATGTGTTCTTTTGAGGTAGTGTTGGTGAGGATACGAGCTGCAGTATTCTGCAGGATTTGTAACGGGTGGATGGGGTTTTTGGGTAGGCCCATCAGAAGTGCGTTACAGTAGTCAATTTTAGAAAAGACCATGGCTTGTAAAACAGTACGGAAGTCAGAAAAGTGTAGTAGTGGTTTAAGTTTTTTGAGTGTGTGGATCTTGAAAAAACATTCTTTGAGTATTGCGTTAATAAATTTTTTGAGTGTCATTTGGTCATCCAGTATGACTCCTAGATCCTGGACTTGGTGGGAGAGTTGCGTGTGTGGCAAGATTATATGTGATGTGGGCGTGGTATGTAGGGGTGTAGGAGGCGAAATGACCATGAGTTCCGTTTTTGTGGTATTAAGGGCAAGTTGTATACAGTTTAAGAGGTTGTTAATTGAGGCGAGAGTGGCATTCCAGATTTCAAGGGCTTTCGGTATAGAATCAGTAATAGGAATGAGGATTTGTACATCATCAGCGTACAGATAGTGTGGTAACTTAAGGTTGGAGAGGAGATGGCAGAGGGGTAGAAGGTAAATGTTAAATAAGGTGGATGAAAGTGAGCAGCCTTGGGGGACTTCCTGCATAAGGGGAATTTCCTTAGATTCGTGGTTGCCAATTCTGACTTTATAATTCCTGTTGCAAAGGTACGAGCTAAACCAATTGTGGGCACGACCAGTTATTCCAATCTCACAAAGTCGTTTGAGGAGTATCTGATGGCTAACAGTATCAAACGCAGCTGAAATATCTAGTATCACTAGCAGATGGGATAGCCCTTTATCTAAGCTTTTGATAAGGTAATCAGAAAGTGATAGCAGAAGGGTTTCTGTGCTATGTAATTTACGAAAGCCATATTGGGATGGAGAGAAAATCTGGTGTTCATCTAAGTAGTCACTGAGTTGGCGGTTAATAGCAATAAATGGGAGATTGGAGATGGGGCGGTAATTGGTGAGATCAGCCGGGTCAAGCTTAGGTTTTTTTAGGGTGGGTTTAAGGATGGCTTGTTTTAGTGGGTTTGGAACAAAACCAGAATCGATGGATGCATTGATAATATTCGATATAGGAGGGGCTATTAGATCAGGTATGGTGAGGAGGAATTTCGTAGGGATGGTATCAGAAGGGTGGGATGAAGGTCTAGCTTTTTTGAGTAAGGATTCAATTTCCATTGCAGTAGTGTGTTCAAACACTGTGAGGTTTGCAGAGAGGTTGCTTGATTGAACGGGGTAACTGCTTTGGGGTGTGTGAGGGATGGAGGGAAAAATAATTCATTCTATATGCTTGGACTTGCTATACCAAAATTATTTTACAAAGCGTGGTTAATCGTACTTGTTTTGAGGTAGGGAAATCTAATAACAGCTGAGAGGAAGAACATAGTTGACAACATGGAATGTATTGTCGAATGGAAAATTGAATACTTAGCGGTAAAATTCCATGTAGGAACTATGGTTAGAATTGTAAATTTCACTTGCCAGACAACTGGGAGCCAGTGTAAGCTTTCAAGGATCAGGAAAATGTGATCGTGCGCGGAGGAACCAGAAATTAATCTAGCTGCAGAATACTGAATTAACTATAGAACCCAAAGATGGCACTCAGGCAGACCTAAAAACAAGCTGTTGCAGTAGTTGAGCGAAGATACAATAAAAGACTGGGACACAGTATGAAAATCATGAGTGGCTAGGATAGGTTTCAGAGAACGTCGAGTCCGGAGTTTAAAGTAAGCAGAGTGACCCACCAAATTAATGTGTGGATGCCTAGATAGAGAGGAGTCAACTATGACCCCCCAGGTTATGAGCACTTAAACAAATGGGGATGGAAAATCCCTCAAACTGAAAGTTTGCAGGGATATCAGACCGAGACTCCCAGGAAAGAAACACAATCCTTAACTTTGCTCAAGCTAACTGTAAGTTTTTGCAAGATGAGATCAAATGAAGAGGTAATAGGAAGAACAAACTGAATATCATCTGTATATATCTTGAAAAGAACACTCAAACTAGAAGGAACGGAACAGAGTGGAGTAAGGTAGATATTGAAAAGAATAGGAGAGAGAGAAGATCCTTGAGAAACACCAGTGGTTAGGGAATGCATCTTGGAAGAGGATTTAGTAATTACTACATAATAAGAACAGTTAGAAAGGAAGAAAGAAAACCAGGAAAAAACATGTGATGCCCAACTCTGTAAGACAGTCCAGTAAGATATTGTGATTAAAAGTGTCAAAAGCAGAGGATAAATCAAACAGGACCAGAAGATATTGACAACCAGAATCGAAGTCTATGTGGATGGTGTCGAATGCAGATACTAGCAGTATTTTGGTACTGTGCCGAGGCCTAAAACAAACTGAGAACCATCAAGGAAGTTATTGGTATCCAGATATTCCTGTAGTTAATTGTAAACAATTTTTTCAGTGATCTTAGCCAACACTGGGAGAAAGGAAATAGGCCTGAAATTCCCTAAATCAAGGGAATCCAAGCCAGGTTTTTTTAGTAGTGGATGTACCACTGCTGTTTTTAGCTTTTGAGGAACACGCCTTCAGAGAGTGAGGCATTGATAAGAGAGCTAATGATAAGGCTTACTTCACTATGCAGAACCTTAAGCAAAGCAGTCGACAGGAGTTCAGGATACAGAAACTGTGTTTCACAGGATACAGAAACTGTGTTTCACATCCCAAGTTTATTTTCCTTGTTTTTTGTAACTTTCCCTCTCCCTTTTTCTGATTCACTGTATTTAAAGTTCAAGGTTCTTATTGAAAATATTGTTTTTTACGTTACGTTATGCTTTACACTCCTTGTTATTTGTAAACCGGGTTGATGTGATGCCTATCATGAAACTCGGTATAACAAAAACAATAAATAAATAAATAAATAAATAAATAAACAAACATGATGTAATATGGAAGATACCTCCACAGATGAGGTAAGGGATAAAGCACTCCATGAGGAAGAGGTTAAAGGAAGAGTGGGAGAGCTGCTGGGAACTGAGGTTGCAAAGGTGTTGACCAACTGGGAGATTTTCTTAGTGAAAGATGAAGCAAAAAGCTCACATATAGAATGGCAGTTAAGGAACTGTAAGTGGGTGGAATAACGAAAGAATTAACTATTCTGAACAGCTCATATGAGTAAGAAGGAGCAGCAGCGATCTGTGTGGAGTACCATGAGCATTTTGCTTGGTCAATTGCCTCTTTGTGTTATGCTCAGGCTTGTGAACCCTTGGGCCGACAGGAGGAAGATTCGTAGGTTCTCCCGTCGGGTGGCAAGGCAGAACCGAAGATGCAACCAGCTGACCCTCTGCACTGGAAACTGAGGCGACTGTGGAAGCAGACAAAGAGTCGTGGCGTCAAGGAGAGGAACGGAGTCTTCGCCACTGGAAGTCTGTGGTCCCCCCAGGAGGAGCCCGTAGGGACCCAGACCGCTGGGACTTAGGTGGACCTTTGAGAGGTCAAGGAGTCGAGAGTTCAGTGCAAGGGCTAACTGGAGCTTCACCCCTGGAAGCTCGCAGTCCCCCCGGGAGGAGCCCGTAAGGACCCGGGCCGCTGGGACTTAGGTGGGCCCTTGGAGACGATGGTCCAGAAGAAGTCCGAGGTCAAGTGCCAGAGGGTCATCGCTTACCAGTCCGAGGTCTTATACCAAGGGATCGCCGCTTGCCAGTCCGAAGTCACACACCAGGAATCACCGCTAGCCAATCCGAAGTCAGGAACCAGGAACACCAAGACGAAACAGGAACAAGGATCTGAAGTACAAGAACTCACCAAAGCAAGCAGACTTGACTACGTGGAACGTTGCCAAGTCAAGGAATGGGCAGAGGAAGCTTCCCTTTATACTTCCTCTACTCTGGCCCATTAGAAACAGCTATGAGTAGTTAAGGGGCCTGGCCCCTTTAAGTCTAGGGAGAAGGCGCAGCCTCGCACCTAAGGATGGTGGTGGCCATCTTGGATTTCCTCCACGGAGGAAACACTGCCGGACGCCGCGAGGGAGGAGCAGGGACGGCTCCCCACCCGGCAGCCATCTCGGGGACCCGTGCCGGAGCGACGGGCACAGGGTCAGGGACTTCCCCCGGAGCTGCCGCAGCGGGTCGCCATCGCGGGCAAGGTAGGGGGCCACGGTCGTGGCCTTCCATGGCCGTGGAACACAACACTACCCCCTCTTTAGGGCGCCTCCCCGGAGGCCTGGGTTTAGACGGATGGTCTCTATGGAATTGCTCAAGCAAGCCCCGGTCTAAGATGTTGGGCAGCGGCGGGCATGGCTGCTTCCCATACACTATCTGAAATGGCTACGATCCGGTAGCCGTGGAAAGATGAGAGTTGAGTGCAAATTCTGCCCAAGGTAGCAGACTTGCCCAGTCATCCTGTTTCTCATTGTCGTAAATACGGAGAAACTGCTTTAAAGTTTGGTTCGTTCTCTCCACAATGTAACGTCGAACTTCCGGCAGAGGGTCCTCCAGAACCTGGCAGTAAATTGAGGGCCTTGATCCAAAAGGATACTTCTTGGTAGGCCATGTAGTCTGAAGATATGCTGGACGAACAGCTGGGCCAGCTGAGGTGCGGACGGCAACCCTGGGAGTGGCACGAAGTGCGCCATTTTACTAAACCGGTCGATGACCACCCATATGACCGTGTTGCCACTGGATGTTGCCAGATGGGTCCATGGTTCTGAGGAGGTGGTAAAGGCTGAAGCAAGCCTGGAATCACCCCTGGGATCCTCTTGTGACGAGCACACGACTGACAGGACTCTTCATAAGCCCGGACATCTTTGTTGACCTTAGGCCACCAATAGTACTAGCGCAGGTTCTGTAAAGTCCGAGATTGTTCTGGGTAGTCGGAGCAGCGGGAATCATGAGCCCACGCCAGGACTTGTTTCCGCACGTGCGGCGGAACCAGAGTTTTCCCAGGAGGGATGGTTGTGGTGGCAGACAGCAAGATACGTGACGATTCGATGATGAAATGTGGGTCATCAGAAGTCTCTGTAGACTCGAATAGACATGATAAGGCATTGGCCTTGATATTCTTCCGGGCAGGTCTGTAACGAAGAATAAAATTGAATCGGGTGAAGAATAAGGCCCAACGTGCCTGTCGCGGGTTGAGTCGTTGTGCCCGATGCAGGTACTCTAGGTTTTTATGGTCTGTGTAGACCGTAAACTGGTGTTGTGCCCCCTCTAGCCACTCTTCTAAGGCTCCCTTTATAGCTAAGAGCTCCTTGTCGCCTATGGCGTAGTTCCGCTCTGCCGGAGAGAACTGACGGGAGAGGAAGGCACACGGGCGTAACTTATGACTTTCGGAAGTCTGGCTCAGAATGGCCCATACGCCTTCTGAGGATGCGTCCACTTCGATGACAAACGGCCGCTGCGGATCCGGATTCCGAAGGCACAGTTGTTGCAGGAACGCCTCCTTGAGGCGACGAAAGGCGACCTCCGCTCCCGGAGGCCATTTCTTGGAATCCACACCTTTCCGGGTCAGGGCTGTCATTGGGGCAACGATGGTTGCTTAATGAGGTATGAATGATTGGTAATAATTGGCGAAACCCAAGAACCGTTGGAGTGCCTTTAGTCCAGACGGCTGTGGCCAATCCTGAATGACTTTCAGCTTCTGGGGGTCCATACGGAATCCCTCACTGGAGACGATGTACCCCAGGAAGGGAAGGGACTCCTGCTCAAAAAGGCACTTTTCAAGTTTCGCATACAGTCTATGTTCTCGGAGGCGTTGCAATACTTGGACGATGTGCCGACGGTGGGCGGTCTGAGAGTCCGAGAATATCAAAATTTCGTCCAGGTACACGACCACGCACTGATACAAGAGGTCGCGGAGTATCTCGTTCATGGTGTTCTGGAACACCGCTGGAGCATTACAGAGCCCGCACGGCATCACTAAATACTCATAGTGGCCGTCTCGGGTGTTGAAGGCCGTCTTCCATTCATCACCCTCCTTGATACGGATCAGGTTGTAAGCCCCTCGGAGATCCAACTTGGAGAAGATCCTCGCACCTTGCAGCCAATCGAAGAGCTCGGAGATGAGGGGCAAGGAGTAATGGTCCTTGACCGTTATAGCATTCAGGCCCCGGTAGTCAATGCAAAGGCGAAGGCTTCCGTCCTTCTTTCCGACGAAGAAGAACCCAGCCCCTGCTGGGGACGTTGACTTCCGAATGAAGCCCCTCGCCAGGTTCTCTTTGATGTACTCTGTCATGGCCTTCGTCTCCGCAGGCGAGAGGGCATAGGTGCGCCCCCAGGGGGGCTCAGTGCCAGGGAGGAGGTTGATGGCGCAATCGAACAAGCGATGAGGTGGAAGTATCTCGGCCTTTTGCTTTGAGAAAACGTCCGCGTATAAGGCATAGGAGGCCGGCAGGCCCTGAAGACTGGTGGAGGCAATGGAACAAGAAACTAGAGTCACTGATTGGAGGCAATTGCCGTGACAATTCGGCCCCCAGCAAGATAGCTGCAAGGTCTTCCAGTTGAACTGAGGAGCGTGCTTGTGAAGCCAGGGAAGGCCCAGGACGACCGGATGTATGGAATACTCCAACACATAGAATGGCATTTGCTCCCGATGAAGGATCCCAACCCTCAACTGGTCAGGAACCGTGGTGTGTGTCACACGTTCCAGAAGAGGTTTACCTTGGATCGAGGAGATGACCAAAGGAACTGGAAGATTAACTTGTGGGATTTTTAAGTGTTCCACCAGGCTCTTCATAATGAAATTGCCGCCAGAGCCGGAGTCCACCAGGGCTAACATGTGGAACTCACCGTCCACAGAGGTTAATACCACTGGCAGCGTTAGTGGAGGTGCAGGTGAAGTATGGCTCAGGAACAGACCTCCTTCAGGTCCTAGGCCCGGGAGTTTCCTGACGGGGTCGGGCATGCGGCTATTTGATGGCCTGCTTCACCGCAGTAAAAACAAAGTCCTTCCTTCATTCACCACCGGCGCTCTTGTGGAGAAACTCTCCCACGGCCCAACTCCATGGGCTCCTCGGCGGGTGCTCGAAGGGCTCCCGATGTGCCCTTGGGGGAAGGCGAGAGCCTCCTTCCTGCCTTTACTTCCGGAAGGCGAAACCGCATGCGGCGATCCACTCGATTGGCCAAATTTATAATGCCATTGAGATCGTCCGGGAGTTCCTTTGCTGCTAGTTCATTCTGAAGGCTTGAGGCTAGCCCCTCCAAGAAGATCCCATGGAGGCAATCCTCTCTCCAGTTTAGCTCCGCGGCCAGGGTACAAACTCTGTTGCGTATTCAGCCACTGTCCGAGTACCCTGTCACAACCGAAGTAGTTCTGAGACAGCAATAGGTTTACGGACAGGCTCATCAAATATCTGTCGGAAGGCGGACAGAAACTGATTCAAGTTTCCAAACACCGGGTCTCTTCTCTCCCATAGGTGAGAGGCCCAGATCAAGAGCTTCCCATCGAGCAGGGACATAATGTAGCTGGTTTTGACCAGGTCTCTAGGAAATTGAGCGAGCAACAAGGAAAAACGGACCTGGCACTGGCTAAGGAATCCCCGACACAACTTCGCATCTCCAGCGTATCGAGAGGGCGCCGGGAGTTGCGTGGGAATTGCTTGTCCAAGAACGCCCATGGTGGCCTGCTCGGGGCCCTGAGGAGTAGAGCGGCTCCCCGGAGCGAGAGGCGGGGACGTCGGAGTGGGGTTCATGGGCCCTAACATTTCAATGCGTTGGTTCAGGCCCTCCACTGCAGAGACAAGGGCATCCAGGGTCTTTTGCTGGTCCATCAGACGCTGGGCCATTCCCGGAATGGCCTGGCGGGCAGATACCTACGCTGGGTCCATTGACTTGGCAATCTGTTGTGCTCAGGCTTGTGAACCCTTGGCCCGACGGGAGGATGGTATACCATAGGAGGAAGATCCATAGATTCTCCTGTCGGGTGGCGAGGCAGAACAGAAGATGCGACCAGCTGACCCTCAGCACTGGAGACCGAAGCGACTGTGGAAGCAGACGAAGAGTCGTGGCGTCAAGGAGAGGAATGGAGTCTTTGCCACTGGAAGTCTGCGGTCCCCCCCCAGGAGGAGCCCGTAGGGACCCGGACCGCTGGGACTTAGGTGGACCTTTGAGAAGTCAAGGAGTCGAGAGTTCGGTGCAAGGGATAACTGGAGCTTCACCCCTGGAAGCCCGCAGTCCCCCCGGAAGAAGCCCGTAGGGACCCGTGCCGCTGGGACTTAGGTGGGCCCTTGGAGACGATGGTCCAGAAGAAGTCCGAGGTCAAGTGCCAGAGGGTCATCGCTTACCAGTCCGAGGTCTTATACCAAGGGATCACTACTTGCCAGTCCGAAGTCACACACCAGGAATCACCGCTAGCCAGTCCGAAGTCACACACCAGGAATCACCACTAGCCAATCCGAAGTCAGGAACCAGGAACACCAAAACAAAACAGGAACAAGGATCCGAAATACAAGAACTCACCGAAGCAAGCAGACTCGACTACGTGGAATGTTGAAAGTCAAGGAATGGGCAGAGGAAGCTTCCCTTTATACTTCCTCTACTCTGGCCCATTAGAAACAGCTGTGAGTAGTTAAGGGGCCTGGCCCCTTTAAGTCTAGGGAGGAGGCGCGGCCTCGTGCCTAAGGATGGTGGTGGCCATCTTGGATTTCCTCCGTGGAGGAAACACTGCCGGACGCCGCGAGGGAGGAGCAGGGACGGCTCCCCACCTGGCGGCCATCTCGGGGACCCGTGCCGGAGCGATGGGCACAGGGTCAGGGACTTCCCCCGGAGCTGCCACGGCGGGTTGCCGTCGCGGGCAAGGTAGGGGTCCGCGGTCGTGGCCAATTGAGAACGATAGAGCAAGTGAGTAGAATCTGACACTTTTTCGCCAGTGCCACTCAGCAGCCTGGAGTCTACGTGTCTACGTGATAAACCCATCTCAATTCAACCATTGGTTTTGAAATTTATGAAAAGCTTATGTTCTATATCAAGAATTTGAGAGAAACCGATTTGAATTGTTTGAAGGGTGGCTTCATCAACTGAGAGAGGAAAACATTGTGGTCTCATCAACTGAGAGAGGAAAACATTGTGGTCTCATGGAACTAGAGATTTCTGTACTGGAGGTTTAACATAAAGTGATATTTCTTGTGGCATTGTAAAAGAGCCTTAGCCTCCTACAAGAAGAGAAATCAGCCTCATGACCAAATTTCTCAGTTCTTCATATCATATGATCATAACAGAAGTGGCATAACAGTCACAAAACATATATTGTCCAACTGGATATCAGGCCTACAAATTACAGACTCGGTTAAAGCACATCAAGTAAGAGCTATGGCATCTTCCATTGCTCATCTCTAAGAGTTAACTGTCAAAGACATATACAGAGCTGCTATTTGATCTTTTGTATACACCTCTACGACCCATTACTGTCTGGACAATCTCTCAAGAACTGATACTGGATTTGGACAGGCAGTTTTATGAAACCTATTCTCGCTGTAGTCTATTCTCTATGGTGGAGACCAGATTACTTATTCAATAAACGCTCCAGTGCAACCCTTAGCTTGTGACTTCCCACATGTCATGGCATATACAGCTTGCTTATCAACGGAAAAAGCAAGTTTAACTAGCAGAGACATGTTCATTTGGTGCTGTCGGATGATGTCACCCCACATGTCCTTGCTAATACATCCTGCTATCTATGGAAAACACCATGTACGGTAAGCAAACTTGCTGTATTGATGTTTATATTTATATTTATTTATTTAGAACTTTTTTTATACCGACTTTCATGTAAGAATACATATCACATCGGTTTACAGCGAAACAATGCAACATCGGCTTACAGTGATATAACTGTTTGTAATACCATTACATAGAACAGGAATTACATCAACTGGGGTGGGGTAATAAATATAAACTGATTAAAAATAAAATAACTGATTAAAACTAAAGATAACTGATCAACGTGTAACTGGTAGCAAAAAGAAAAAACGAAATAGTTTGAAAAAAGAAATAATGGTGAAAAAGGGAGGGGACTGTACACTGTTTTTGTTTTGTTTAGAAAATCAGTATATTACCATATTTAATGCCATATTCTAAAAGCCTTGCAGGTATCTGAAGAAATTAAGTTTTTCTAGCAGCAAGGATATCTTCAGTTAAATGTTCTTATGGATTTAAATGGGAAAGATTTTCAGTATGGCGTAAAGAGCATCAACAAGACCTTTTTACCATCAGAGGGTTTCCAAGCTTCTAAAAGTCCATTAATACAAAGATTCATTAAAGATTTAATCAATTTACATGAATCAGCAATACATTGGGATTTTAATTTGGTACTATCATATCTAATGAAACTACTCTTTGAGCCTATGACTGAAAATCAGTTCAAATTTCTATCCTGGAAAACAATATTGCTCATAGTGATCACTTTAACTAGGAGAGTGAGTGAGCTTCAAGTATTAGTAATTGATCCTCTGTACTTACAGACATACAGGAATAAAATTTTACAAACATCTGAGATTTGTGCCTAAAGTGGTGTCATACTTCACATGTTAGAATATAGAAGAGCTTTACTTTTCTATCATGAGAGATCTAAGCCTCTAAGAAAGACTTCTTATATATTTGTTTCAATAGCTCTGTAAACTAGGCAAAACCACTAGAGAAGCAAACCCTATCTTCATGGTTGTCAGACTGCATCTCATTCTGCTACAAAGCAGAAAGAATAGACCTACCAAAGAAAATCAAAACACATCAACTACAAGCTTTAGCACTGTCAGTAGCATTTCTTCTGTCAATCCTAGTACAGGACATACATAAATAAGTAACATGGACTTGTATTCATAACTTTGCCAAGCATTATTGCCTTGATCAGGAATTTTGAAGAGACAATATTTTTGTCCAAACAGTTATCAGGGATCTATTCAAATAATAATTGAACTCTTCCACATCCATAACGACACGGATTACTTACAAGTAATAAGACTGTGGTGAAGAAGCAAAATTCATCTGTCTCTACTCAGATAACACAAACAGTAAGATAAACCCTCAGACACAGGCCAAATAATAGAAAACCCAAGTTATAGAAAAAAGGTCAGTAAACTTCATTTGCTAAACTTTGCCAGGCAGCTGCAAGCTGATGGGAATTAGGAAGGAACATGGATACCAAAGGGACCAATCAGATAGGTGAGAATATGGCCTAGAGTGGGAGAAGGCAGATCTAAAAGGGGGAGGGGGTTATAGGTAGAGAAAAAAGCCGGAGTCAATGGAGGTGAAGGACCAGCAGGAAGCTGGTACATGTGGGCACCGACATAGGAAAATGTGGGAGGGAGGTTCTGGAAGCCAAATTTAGGATCTTAGGTAGAAATCTTAAATCCATAACCTCCAGGGTAGCATTCTCTGAAATGCTCCCTGTTCCATGTGCAGGTCACCAGAGGCAGGCAGAGCTCCGGAGTCTCAATGCGTGGATGAGACGATGGTGCAAAGAAGAGGGATTCAGTTTTGTTAGGAACTGGGGAACCTTTTGGGGAAGGGGGAGTCTCTTCCAAAGGGATGGGCTCCACCTTAACCAGGGTAGAACCAGACTGCTGGCGCAAACCTTTAAAAAGGAAATAGAGCAGCTTTTAAACTAGAACAAAGGGGAAAGCTAACAGTCGCTCAGCAGTGCATGGTTCGGAGAGAGGTATCTTCAAAGGATACTAATGATACATTAGAATTAGGGCATCCCAACAGTGAGGTTCCAATAATAAGAAAAGTAGTCCAAGTGCCTGTAACTAAAAACTCACCTGAGCTAAAAAAATTCTTATCCCTATCAATTAAAAAGCAGAATGAAAATACAAACAAAAACCAAATTTTGAAATGTTTGTATGCTAATGCCAGAAGTCTAAGAAGTAAGATGGGAGAATTAGAATGTATAGCAATGAATGATACCACACTCAAATGCACTTAATTCTTACGTATTTCAGAGGGATTAAAAAACTAATATATACTGTTAAACCACAGAATCACTTCGTCGAATGATCTTTCTTCACTTTAAACTTTCAAAAAGTAATTCAATCTCCCAAATGGGTATCTTGTGCAAATATTTTATAACATTTTTTTGAAAAAACACAAAAAAAAATTTTTTAGCTGAAGAGGAAAGTTTCATACCAACTTTTATCCCCAACCAAATGATATATCTTATATTGTAATCATGAACTAACCTCCACCAGCCAATGTGTTTTTCTGTGAAATTTTACGTGCGTGAATTAAAAATCTGCCATTTCATAAACATATTCTTTCAGAGTTAAGTTGTAACTGCCCAATTGTTCCTTACAAACAGTTCTCTCCAACTTGTTAATTTAATTAGATATGTGCTGACTTATCTGTACATCCTTTCCAGTTCCCAACATGGCCGCGTTTCAAATCCTTCACGGATTTTTCCTCAGGGGATATAGATCTTTCTTCACACAAAGTCGGAGTCTTCCTTATCCAAACCAAACTTTAACTCATACGGCAGTGCTATTAGAATTAAAAATCTTGTTTCACGGCGGCACAGCCATCTGTTTCCGCCTCCTCAAGCCCAACAACTCTAACGCTGGTGCCATTTTTAAACAACCATAATTCTTGTTCTTCAACCAGTCTCCAACTTCTCTAATCTCACGTCATCACGTTCATCACGGAAGTTCACTAACACGTCCGTCCATCCACTCCACTGATAGCATCTAGCCTCCTATCAGGTCCATTCATCCAACGCTAGAATATTGTGATTATAATGTATACATCCCCCACAATTATTCAATTAAACGATGGTACTCCAGTCTAACTCTTCATTAAGACCATCTGGTGCCTGTGTTCCCAAAGTAAAGATCCAAAAAGCCTCTCTGCAATTTAATATGTCTATACGATTGCCTCCATGGGATGACAACTGAATCTGATCCAATACAGTCCACTGTAATTGAGAAAAGTTGTGCTTGAGCTGAACGCAATGTGATACAATGGGTGCTGTTTAAAGTTTCAGTATGTAATTTAGACTTATGCTCATTAAGTCTAATCCTGATTTTCCGTGTAGTTCTGCCTATATACATTTTCAGGCACGGACAGATCAATGCGTACACCACAAAGTCTGAATTGCATGTGGTCTTAAATTTATGTGAAACTCTATATTGTGAAACAGGTTCAATCCATGTTTTTCCTTCTAGGGGTGTAGCTTGCTTATTGCGGCGGTTACTACCCCTAACTAATTAAGCTAGATATTTCACTTAGAAGCAGTTCCAACACTGCTTTCTACATTAATGGCGGGGGTGAAAGGGAAATAGAACCAAAAGGTTACTAAGGGCCAAGAGTAACAGATAAGTATGAGAGAAAAAAAAAGTGCGAAAGCTTGCTGGGCAGACTGGATGGGCCGTTTGGTCTTCTTCTGCCATCATTACTAATTTTCTATATATGTTTCTATGTGATGCCTATAGGGAAAAATAACCCATGCTATAGTTACACAATGTTAGGTTCCATATTAGGTGCTACCACCCAAGAAAGAGATCTAAGCGTCATAGTGGATAACACATTGAAATCGTCGGTTCAGTGTGCTGCTGCAGTCAAAAAAGCAAACAGAATGTTGGGATTTATTAGAAACGGAATGGTGAATAAAACGGAAAATGTCATAATGCCTCTGTATCACTCCATGGTGAGACCGCACCTTGAATACTGTGTACAGTTCTGGTCGCCGCATCTCAAAAAAGATATTATTGCGATGGAGAAGGTACAGAGAAGGGCGACCAAAATGAAAAGGGGAATGGAACAGCTCCCCTATGAGGAAAGACTAAAGAGGTTAGGACATGTTAGCTTTGAGAAGAGACGGCTGAGGGGGAATATGATAGAGGTGTTTAAAATCATGAGAGGTCTAGAACGGGTAGATGTGAATCGGTTATTTACTCTTTCAGATAATAGAAAGACTAGGGGGCACTCCATGAAGTTAGCATGGGGCACATTTAAAGCTAATCGGAAAAAGTTCTTTTTCACTCAATGCACAATTAAACTCTGGAATTTGTTGCCAGAGGATGTGGTTAGTGCAGTTAGTATAGCTGTGTTTAAAAAAGGATTGGATAAGTTCTTGGAGGAGAAGTCCATTACCTGCTATCAATTAAGTTGACTTAGAAAATAGCCACTGCTATTACTAGCATCGGTAACATGGAATAGACTTAGTTTTTGGGCACTTGCCAGGTTCTTATGGCCTGAATTGTCCACTGTTGGAAACAGGATGCTGGGCTTGATGAACCCTTGGTCTGACCCAGTATGGCATGTTCTTATGTTCTTAAGCAGAGCTCTGCTTGGAACCAACAGCCATACCAGGGGACACAGGAGATGCTCCTATGAAAAATAGAATAAAGAATCCCCCACTAGATGCAAAGCTGGTAAACAATGCACAGAATCAGTTTTTACTTTGTGTTTTCCTGCTCTAATGCAACTGTGAATATAAACCCTTAGTCGCTGTCGTTGTCACTGGTTTCTCTTAATTACTATTGGGACATTTCAAAAGTGCACAGAAGCAGAATGGCCTGTTTTTTGTTTGTTTTTTTAAATTCAAGTGTAGATACAAATCCTGAGAGTTGCAGTCTTGTCAATGGTTCCTCTTACTGCTGGAACACTTAAAATGTATGGAGACGGTTTTCCCTTGGTGTTTTTAATTCAAGAGTGCGCATAGAGCCACAGTCTATAGGTGTATATTAAGATCTGATGTGCTTTCCCTTTTTGTTACATGTACTTTATAAAACACTAACAGACCTACAGGGAGTATTTTTTTTGGACTGTGTATATAACATAGAAATGTCTCAGCTGTATAAAATGGGGGGGGGGGGAGCAGTTTTGATGAAAAAAAAACTAACATTAAAGCTGTTCCCCAGATTATATGTTACAGGAGGACCCAGGTCAAACCTAGAATGTTATGCTCCTGCCCGCAAGAAGCGTGGGCAGGCTCTTACCTTCTCACAGACAGCCAGCCGGGCTGCTGACGCTGTTGCTTGCTTTCTCCCTGAATCAGCTGGGGCTGTCCCCGCAGCTGTTCCCATGTGGCCAGCTTCTCCGTTCCTGCCTTCCCCCGACGTGCTGCTGCGATCCCGGGCCCTTCAGTCTGCAGGCCATCTCTGCTGGTGCCTGCTACAGCCCGGGTCCTTGCCTGGCTGGGAAGCCATCCCTGCCAGTGCCTGCAGCCTGCTACAGCTCTCTACTCTGCCTGCAGTCTTACCTTTCCTCCTGGGGCTGTCTTCACGGCATGGAGCCGTTCCTGCAGTCAGCCCTTCTCCTGCTTCAGTCCTTACAGCTCTCTGTTCTCTCTGCTGGTGCCTGCAGCCAGCCTTACCTCACTCTGCTTCTTCCTGCTTCTGTCCTTGCAGCTGGGAGCTGCTCCACTGACCTGCCTTCACCCAGCTCCAGCCCAGGGCTGCTCCACTGCTTCCCTGGCCTTCCACGTGGCTGAGGACGCCAACAGCTTCCAGCTCTTCTCTCCAGCTTCCTAGGGCGCGAGTGCGCGTCTCTCTGCTCCTCTTCAAGGGCCAGCCAGGTGTGGCCCCCTGCTGACCCCTCCCTGGGCGTTGTCCACCTCAGCCCTACTAAAGGGCTCAGCCTTCAGTCTGTCGTTGCCTTTGCAAGGAGTTGGTCTCTCCTGAGATCCTTCGCTCCAGGAAGTCGTCCGTGTTCCAGCACTTCTGCAAGGTCCTGTGTTTCTTGTTACCTGTCGGAGCTCCTCGTCCAGTCCTGATGTCTGCTTGCCGTTCCAGTCCCAAGGTCTGTCTTTTGATCCAGTACTTGTGTTCCAGTCCTGATGTTCCTGCTGTTTCAGATGTCCATGTTCCAGCCCTGAGGTGTGTCTCCTGTTCCAGTCCTGTTGTTCCTGCTGTTCCAGATGTCCTTGTTCCAGCACTGAGGTCTGTCTTAATCCTTGTTCCTGATCCTGATGCTTTAACCTGCCTTGAGCTGCCGGGAGTGCAGCGTATCCTTGCCTTGAGCTGCCGGGAGTGCAGCGTATCCTTGCCTTGAGCTGCCAGGAGTGCAGCAACCTGCTCTTCCCTGTGCTCTCCCACTCACAGGGTGGTCCGCGACTCAGTCCCGCGGGTGGTCTGAGTAGGGCGCCCTGAGGGACAGTGCCCATGTCTTTCTTCAGCCCTCGTTCCTGACTCCACCTCTGTGCATCCAGTACCTCGTCCTGAGTCCACATCTGTGCCTGTCCACGTCTTTGCATCCTGCACCTCGTTCCTGAAGTCCACTTCTATGCCTGAGTCTACGTCGTTCCTGAGTCTCGTCTGAATCCATGTTCCAGTCTTCGCTGCCCTGGCCTCCATCCGGCCTGCCGCTTCGTGCCGTACCCTGCGGCAGGTCCGAAAGGGCTAGGAACGGTCGGAGGACTGTTCACAAGACCAACATTGCGTTGTTGGGTCTTCCGAAGCGTGCAGGTCCGGAGGAGGGCCTGTCTTCCATGTCACTCCAGCCCTGCTCCCGTCCAGCCCATGCTTGGGCATGCCACGCCTCCCGCGGCACCTCTTCAGAGCCCTCTGGGGTCGAGCCGTGGCCCAAGGACACACATCACCCAGGAGTGGGATCGCTCTCCTAGCGCTCCACAACATAGAAGAGGAAGTCAAATGAGCAAGAACATTACAAAGACATAACATAAAAATCAAAGATTTTTAGACATCCTTAGCTAGGGAATCCCCAGTTTTGTGGCTGAATTTTTTCATACTTATCAATGAAGAAAGTAAAGCTGCTTACCTGTAACAGGTGTTCTCCATAGACAGGACAATTAGAGAAACATAGAATACATGACAGCAGAAAAAGAAATATGGCCCATCTGTCCAATTTATCTAGCCCTTAAAATTCCCATCACTCCCTCAGAGAGCATTTATCCCATGCTTTCTTGAATTCAGATAAGACCAAATATTTTAAGTTTTGCTCACGATAAGGCCCATATACACCAATATGTTGTCTGCATGAAAGTGATGTAGATTTTGAAAGCTGCCAGTTAGGTGCGTAATTTCATGTGTGACCTAAAAAAGGAGTATAACAGGGGCGGGACCTTTGTCATTCCAGGATAGGGCCATCAGTTAGGCGCGTAAAGCTGCATTTTAAAACTGTCCACTGGAGCGATTAGCAGCTGTTAGCCACGTATATTTATTGCTGCTCCTGATGAGGTATAAATCTACAGAAATCTCTGTTTAGATCTAAATTGACTGGGTGAGGGGTCTGGATGAACTGGAGTGCAGGATGGAAAACTAGAGGGGTCTGAATGACATTGAGATGGACCGGGCAATCTGATGGACTAATGGGTAAAAGGTAATGGCCTTCACATGAGCATATTTTAAAATCTACTTCTCTGCGCATGTTTTAAAGTCCACTTCTCTGCGTGCATTAAAAATGATATCCTTAAGGAACATAAGTTGCCATACTGGGTCAGACTGAGGGTCCATCAAGCATCTTGTTTCCAACAGTGGCCAGTCCAAGTTGCAAGTACCTGGCAAGTACCCCAAACATTAAATAAATCCCATGCTACTGATGCCAGCAGTAAGCAGTGGCTATTCCTTAGTCAACTTGATTAATAGCAGTTTATGGACTTCTCCTTCAGGAACTTATCCAAACCTTTTTTAATCCCAGCTACACTAACTGCCTTAACCACAGTCTCTGGCAATGAATTCCATAGCTTAATTGTGCGTTGAGTGAAAAATAACTTTCTTTGATTTGTTTTGAATGTGCTACTTGCTAAATTCATGGCATGCCCCCTAGTCTTTGTATTATCTGAAAGAGTAAATAATCAAATCACATTTACTCGTTCTAAGTCCTTTCATGATTTTATAGACTTCCATCATATCCCCCTCAGCTGTTTCTTCTCCAAGCTGAACAGCCCTAACCTCTTTTGGCTTTCCTCATAGAGGAACCGTTTCATCCCCATTATCATTTTGATCACCCTTCTCTATACATTCTTCAGTGCAACTATATCTTTTTTGAGATGTGGTGGCCAGAATTGCACAAGTATTCACAGTGCAGTTTCACTGTGGATTGGTACAGAGGCATTATGACATTCTCCATTTTATTCACCAATCCCTTCTTAATAATGCCTAACTATGACCTAGATTTATCATTTTGCTATAAATATCTCAGGAATAGCACCCGTGATAAAAAAAAAAAAAGGGGGCATGGTTAGGGAAATTTTAGAGATACTGCAACATGTGTTATATTTATCACAGCTGTGATATTTTTGCATTGCAAACTGAAAAGTGCCCAGACAGGCATTTTGGGATGCTCCTGGTGAGAGAGAGAGACTCTTTATAAGACTCGTATAAGTAAACTATTTATACCATTGTAGGAGGGTCACTAGTAACTCAAAGTGAGGTTTTGGTGGTGGCCTAGGTTTTGGGGGGGGCAGTTTTACATGCACAATCAGAGGTACAAACAGCACAGTACACATCAGTGAAGATTTGATGTGATTTGGAATGAGGAAAGGTACACAAAGATGAGATTTGTACATTGTACTCTCGACCTAGTTTGATGCACTCTCTACCTAGCTGCTGTCAAGCTAGGGCGAGAATACATTGTACAAATCTCACTTTTGTGTACCTTTCCTCACTCCAAATCACATCAAATCTTCTCTGATGTATACTGTGCTGTTGGTGCCTCTGATTGTGCATGTAAAACTGCCCCCCCCCCCCAAACCCTAGGCCATCACTAAAACCTTACCTCGAGTTACTAGTTGACCCTCCTACAGTGGTATAAATAGTTGACTAATATGTGTATTTCTCACAGGACAAGCTGGAAGGTAGTCCTCACATATGGGTGACATCACAGGATGGAGCCCTGTACGGAAAACTTTTCTGTCAAAGTTTCTACAAAACTTTGACTGACACTGGCACACTGAGTGCACTGAGCATGCTCAGCCTGCAATTATCCCTGTGAGCCATAGGTGTCTCCCTCAGTCTTCTTTTTTCCGCTCTGCAGTAAGCATAGCGGTTAGGAGCTCTGTGAGAAATTCTAACACTTTTTCCACATGGAAACACTTAACCTTTTACTTCACAAACACTTTTTCCCTGCACGGGTCTCCCTTCGCTTACAATTATTCGACGCTCGGTGAGTACTATGCCCTGTTTTTCGGTCGGTTCCTGTCGCCTCACTGGCCTGCCAACCGACTGCGGCCTTCCCTCTCCCTATGTTTTCAGTTAGCCACACACAGCCTACGAGTGTCCCTCTGTGACACTCTGCCTGGTTATTAGCACTAGTGGGACAGGGACTTCCACGGTTTCCATTGCCGCCAGGGCCCCTGTAGATTCAGGTCCTTCGATTCTTTGGTACCGTCCTGGATTCTTAGATGCCATCGGTACCCCTCCCCCCGCGATACTCTGATGCCATTGTCCCTGCATCGTTTCTATCAGTGCATTTCATGTTTTTTCATCCATGGCACTGATTTTTCCTTGGGTTTCATCGGTGCCATCATTGCCCGGATGGATGCCATCGACGTACACCTTGTCTCGTCGGTGCCATCCATGCCCGGGTCGATGCTACCGTCGCCCGGGACACTTCCATCGATGCCAGGGTCATTTCCATCTATGCCATCCTTTATTTTATGGATGCCATCGATGCCCAGGACCCTTCCTTTTTTTTTTTTTTTTAAATTATTTATTTATTCATTTTCAATCATTACAAACATCAAAAATAGTTTATAACATGAAATCTTTACATTCCAGTACAAACCATTCTTCTGTAATATTGTTAAGAAACATTTAAGGACCATTATAGTTTCATTTGAGCAAACAAAAAGAAAGAGAAGTAATTTCTAATTTAATAAGGAAATTTACAGATTTCTCTTTATATATGCATTACTCTGGATGGATGTCACCTACCTCACTTTTACAATTATCTAGAAAAGCTCTTAGATGTACTGGCTCATAATAAACATACTTATTGTTCTTATACATAAATGTACATTTACATGGATACTTAATAACTGCTTGGATCCCTAAAGTCTTAGCTTCTGGTAACATTTCTACAAATTTTTTCCTTCTGGTTTGAGTATCCTTTGTAAGATCGGGATAGATCCATATTTTTTGACCTAAGAATTTCTTATCACGATTCTGAAGAAATATTTTTAAAATCATGTCTCTATCCCTTTCATTTACAAAGGTTACTAACAATGTCCCTCTAAATTCAATTTGTTCCTCAGAAGATGTTTCGAGGAAGGCTGTCAACTCTGATTCTAAATTAACCTCTGATATCCTGGGTTCATTCTTAACTCCCATATTGGGTACAAAATAGATTTTTGAGATATCTGGCATTTTATCTTGTGTTATTAATAAGACATTCTTCAAATATTTTTTAAATTGCTCTTTAGGTGAGATTAATTTGACACCTGGGAAATTTAATATTCTCAGGTTTAAATATCTCATCTTGTTTTCAATTTTTTCGTAATTTCTTCTCATTAGCTCATCTGATTTAATCAGATTGACTTGAACTTCTTTCATAGATGATAATTGTACAGACATCTCATTAATCTTAACTTCATGTGTTTTAACCACAGGTTCAATTCCATTCACTTTATTATGAGATACATTTATAGATTTAGTTAATGATGATATTGAGTTATCTAGAGTTATTAAGGCTTTCCAGATTGAATCCAATGTGATGACCTCAGGTTGTACTATTTTCTGAATATTGAGGTTAGGTAATAACTCTCCTTCCTGGCATACCTCTGAAATCTTTTGGATTTCTGTAGCCAGGATTTCTTCACATCGTTCTGATGTTATACTTGCCCCTATAGGTCTACCTTCCAATTCCACCTCTGAGACCATAGGTTTACATGCTTTTAGCTGATTCCCATGGTCCGAATTTGAAAAGGGTCCCGGGGTTGGATGTGAAGGAGTTTGAGGTGCTCCGGGGCTTAAAGAGGTGTGAATGTCCAAGAAGGTAAGGTTTTGCTCTAAACCTATACCTTCAGCGGACTCTGCACCCGGTGTTGAAACTGCTACAGGTGTGAAGAAACCATCTATTACTTGCTGCGTATGGGTAGTTTGCGCAGGTGCAGAGGGTTCCGTGCGCACTCGGCCCTTATGTTTAGTATGAGGCATAATAAGGTAGACAAAATATAAATGTTCCTACCACACCGATTTCCTTCCCACGAAATCCTCGGTCCTCAGGAGGAATATAGGAGAGTCCCAAGACTTATATAGAACAAATATTATTCTTACGGCATCTCCAGCCGTCGAAAGAAAGTCGCAAAATAAGTCGCCCGCCCCTTCGACGGCACGCGGCTTAGACGACGCGCCGGCGGACACAACGCGCCGCAGCAGTGGCGGCTTTGTAGCAAAAGCAGGTCGCGGCAAGATGACGTCAGATGGGCGGAGGAGGGTATCGTAGGGCCGGGAAACCTCATCCCACTTCAGGCAGGTCTTTTCTCCTCTCCTTCCTCAATTCAATGCCGCAGCAGCGGCGGCTTTGTAGCAAAAGCAGGTTGCGGCAAGATGACGTCAGATGGGCGGAGGAGGGTATCGTAGGGCCGGGAAACCTCACCCCACTTCAGGCAGGTCTTTTCTCCTCTCCTTCCTCCAGGACCCTTCCATCGATGCCCAGGTCCTTTCCATTGATGGGCATCGATGCCAGGTCGATTCCATCGGTGGCCATCGGTGCCAACATCGAATCCATTGGTGCCCACGTCCATGGCATCGATGCCCATATCCGTGACATCAATGCCCACGTCGAAT
The DNA here is from genome assembly GCF_901001135.1 of Rhinatrema bivittatum. NCBI lineage: Eukaryota > Metazoa > Chordata > Amphibia > Gymnophiona > Rhinatrematidae > Rhinatrema > Rhinatrema bivittatum. The sequence goes on from NC_042622.1 coordinate 4,958,851, forward strand.
CCATCGATGCCCACGTCCATGGCATTGATGCCATGGATGCCATTGCTGCCCGAGTCGATCCAATCGATACCGTCGACATCGGTGGCCATGCCGTCGATGCCCATGGCCATGCCACCGATGCCCTCGGTGCCTGCCTCCATACATCAATGCCCTCGATGCCCACATCGTTTCCATCAGTGTCTTCGACGTTTCTGTCGATGCGGTCATCGACTCCGTTGATGTCGGTATCATTTTTCTGATACCAAGGATGTTTTTTCGATTATTCGATGTCACATCATTCCCATAGATACCTACGCCGATGCCGTCAGTGCTCCGTCACTGTCATCATTACTCTGGCCGAGTCATCGACGTTTTTTCATATATATTTTTGACGATACCCTCGAGGCCGCTTCGGCCACCATCGACAACATCAACATAGCACCGCCACGTAATGCCCTCGCCTAAACACAGTGCTCCATGCTTTGGGTTCTTATTAAAGCCCCGTTTTAGCCTAAAACACTACATAGTGCCAGAAGCAGTGCAAGCATGCTGACAGTCCGTCATCAGTTGCCATCTATGACAGCGAGGGCATCCATCTCGGTGCTGGGGAAAGACCGGGCCGAGCACCGTGGCATGCATCATCACCGACATGATGAACGTCCGCCACCGACGCCATCCAGCACGTCGGTGCTAGCCTTCTCGATGCTGGACAATGCTCGAGCCGAGCAACATCACCACTGCCATCGGCACTGTTCCGCACAGTTTTGGCAGTCCTTGGTGCTCTAGAAACACCGGAACGAGTTCCGAAGAATTCTGCACTGGTGTCACGAGACATCGAGCCGCTGCAACGAGGGCCGGGTTCACGAGCTCGTTAATCGGCTCCCCTGTTCCTGAAGCGTGCCCCACCGACATCGGTGGGGGATTGTGGCCCTCCAGAAAATACTACCGTGGTTGCGCCAGCCACGCTCAGCCTGTCTCCTCTATACCTGTGCCACCATACCAGACATCAGAGTTGAGACGGGCGTCTACTCCCTCGATGACTCCTAGAATCCACGGAGCCAGCAATCTTCACCAGCTCGTCCTTCGGCGATCCACGTCAGATGGTAAGTACCCGCTTCTGCGGCATTCCCATTGAGATGTGTTCTCTAATTTGAGCCACATGGTTCGAAAAGTTCTAGGTCATGTACCTTCCAAGAACCGTATTAGTGTCACATATCGCTATGCCAGCTATGTCAGCCACAATACCAAGAGAACCTCTCTATCATATCTTTGGGATTGCATCAGGGCTTCCTCCCTTTTTCAGCAACAAGGCTCTGTACTGATTAATGCTCTGGCTTCTGGTTCCTAATTCAGAACCAAAGTTCCAGATGCATTCGCTGAGCTGCTAAACATGAGATCCAGCAAATTCTGCCTCATGTGCAAGTCCACCTCGAAGCCTGACGACAGGTCTCTGTGTCTCCTTGTACAGCACACAGAATTGTGGGTAAGACTTTACTGCTCATGCTCCTGTGGAAGCTTACATGATATCCAGATTACATCAGCCCCTCCAGTTGGACATCTCCTGATCTCCCAACTGGCCGGATATCAGAGCGCCCACCCCACCTTGTACCAAACTTCCCGGTACACTCCCCCAGATGCTACAAAGCGCAGAGGGGGGAAGGGGGGGTGGGGTGGAGTGGGAAGTTGTAATTACACTATTCTTTCTTTCAACAGAAAGTAGTTACTCTCCGCCCATCCTGGACCTCAGAAATACCAACTTTCTTTAAAAGGCTCAGGTAAAATGGTATTTCTCATTACCATGCTTCCATATCGCAGTAAGTACATTACCTCTAATCTTTCTATGTGCTTCATGGTGAGTCAACAATATTACAATCCCAAGCTCTGCCGCTTGCACCAGATTCGGCAACTGGGATATTCATTGAATCATTATCGGTGAATGCTGTTTCTCTGCGGAGTGCAACATCTTTCCTGCTTTTCCTTGCATGGACAGCTGCATAACCACAGTCATTCCACGCAAGGAGCTCTCACTTCTTCATGACTCACTATACATTTACTAACTGGGATTACTGTCACTGCCATAAATCCCTTTTACAACACTTCTGGACACCACAGTCATAATGACCTTCCTGTCCAGCATACGCGCAGACATTCTAATAAATTCTTACATGTCCCTGAGCGCATTTTTCCATAACCTCAGCCCCTCAATTCTTGTCAGGCCATGGGGTTTTTTCACTATGCACTTTCCTCATAGATCCAAAACTGCTATGGGTTAGATTCAGTGAAATTCCATTATCAGTGGGTCTAAGCTGTTCAACCACTTTCATCTCTCATCCATATTGCAGATCTAGAACCAAAACCTAGTCTGATTCTGCTCATGCTCGCATTTACTCAGGGTTGCAAAGTTTGACCTAAAAGCTTCTCAACCCAATATGCGTCTATTCCACTCCAGGCACAGTTTCACATGAACTTCCTGGAGCTTGTAGCCATGAGTTATACCCTTATGCCTTTCAATACTGCCTCTGCAACAAATCTTTGTGCATACAGACAGACAGCATAGGGACAATGTGCTTTCCAACACAAGCATGCACAACCTCTTAGCTGCTCTGCAAGGAAGCTGCGCAGCTCTACCCTTGGCCCTTGCTCACTTCATGCATCCTCGGGCCACTTATCTAAGAGATTTACTGAACACACTAGCAGACCTTCTCCATGTAGGTTTCCATCCTCTCGAATGGTCTCGGACTATATGTGTAACGGGAAAAATCTTCTAACACTGAGGTCAACCGAACTTGCCCTCTGCGTCTGAAACGAACCATATGGTGCACAGATTCTACTCCCTACACATGTTTCCAATGCGTTTCCATAGACGCCTTTCTTCCATCAAGGGCCTCATAAATGTGTCTCTTCTGCTGCCTCTCATAGCCAGCACTCTTCTAATGTTGAACCGGGACGAGGTTCACTGTTCCTCAGACCCATGTCCTGGCCGAGACCAGTATGCTTTCCATACTTCTCAATCTATCACACCAGTAACCAATTTGCCTTCTCACAAATCACTCTCAAATCGTAGACTCACTGATGTTCTCAGGTACTGGTAGCGTCACAAAACCTTCCACACATAAATCCTACCATTCAAAATGGCATGATTTACCATATGACGCATACAAAAGGGATTTACCCTTTTTATCTTTTTCTACACCACTCTTTTCTCTTGCTCCCTCGGATTCTGCTCCCCAGACATCCTCCACATAGGTACACCTCTGTTCTAATTGGTGTATCATTTGGGAGTGGGGATACCCGATTTACGGTAAACCCCTTCTGAGTCAGCTTACCATGGATTATCCACTGATCAAGCCGCCTCTATTTTCACTATTCACGGAATGGAACCTATATCTTATCCTTATAAGTCTCATACGTTCTCCGTTCGAGCCTTTCCATTCCTGTCATTTCACAGTTTGACGTGGGAAATACTTTCCCTCATAAATGTCATTTCTGCCAAAAGGGTCAGTGAGTTAGACACTTTGTTACATACTCATCCGACCCTGAATTCCTTACCTGTAACAGGTGATTTCTTTGCTTCGGTGTTTACTGAAGAGGATGTTGGGGAGGTACCCATGATGGAGAAGGTTTTCATGGGTAATGATTCAGATGGACTGAATCAAATCACGGTGAACCTAGAAGATGTGGTAGACCTGATTGACAAACTGAAGAGTAGTAAATCACCTGGACCGGATGGTATACACCCCAGAGTTCTGAAGGAACTGAAAAATGAAATTTCAGACCTATTAGTAAAAATTTGTAACCTATCATTAAAATCATCCATTGTACCTGAAGACCGGAGGATAGCAAATGTAACCCTAATATTTAAAAAGGGCTCCAGGGGCGATCCGGGAAACTACAGACCGGTTAGCCTGACTTCAGTGCCAGGAAAAATAATGGAAAGTGTTCTAAACATCAAAATCACAGAACATATAGAAAGACATGGTTTAATGGAACAAAGTCAGCATGGCTTTACCCAAGGCAAGTCTTGCCTCAAAAATCTGCTTCACTTTTTTGAAGGAGTTAATAAACATGTGGATAAAGGTGAACCGGTACATGTAGTATACCTGGATTTTCAGAAGGCGTTTGACAAAGTTCCTCATGAGAGGCTTCTAGGAAAAGTAAAAAGTCATGATATAGGTGGCGATGTCCTTTCGTGGATTTCAAACTGGCTAAAAGACAGGAAACAGAGACTAGGATTAAATGGACAATTTTCTAAGTGGAAGGGAGTGGGCAGTGGAGTGCCTCAGGGATCTGTATTGGGATCCTTGCTTTTCAATCAACCTAATAATTGAAGGTTCACCGACGTGCCACAAATGCGCAGTAGAGACCAGCTCTACCGCGCATGTGCGGGCGAGCACGTCGGTCTCTGCCAGAAAAAAAAAACATGGCGGCGGCGGCGTCGGGTGGCAGCGGCGGCGGTGTCGGGTGGCAGCGGCGACGTCGGGTGGCGGCGGCGGCATCAGGTGGCAGCGGTGGCGGGTGGCAGCGTCGGCGGTGTCGGGTGGCAGCGGCGGCAGCGGGTGGTGGCAGCGAGCGGTGGCCAGTAGCGAGGGAGGGAGGAGAAAGAGAGAGGGAGGGACAGACTGAGTGAGAGGGTGGAGGGAGTGGGAGGGAGGGACTGAGTGAGAGGGAGGGCTGAGTGGGAGGGAGGGACTGAGGGAGGGGGAGGGAGGAGTGGGTGAGTGTGGTGGGGAGGGAGGGAGGGAGTGAGGGAGTGAGGAGAGGGAGAATGAGGGAGAGGTGAGAGACAGGGATGTGAGTAAGTGGAAGGGGGAGAGGGAAAATGAGGGAGAGGTGAGAGACAGGGATGTGAGTAAGTGGAAGGGTAAGAAGTTGTGGAGCAGAGAAAAAGGGAGTGGAGGAGGGGCTGAGGGGGAGGGGATGGGATTGAGAGAGGGTGGGGAGTGACTGAGGGAAGGGGAGAGAGGTGGGAGTGACTGAGGGAAGGAGAGGGAGGTGAGAGTGAGGGGAAGGAGGCAGTGGGAGACAGAGGGTGAGTAAGACTGAGTGGAGGAAAGGGGAGGAGTGAACGAGGGGAAGGGGGAGAGAGGGAGAAAAAGTGTAGAAGGGTGCTGTGTTAGAAAATGGACTGAAAAAAAATTTAATGTAGCCCGTTTTAACGGGCTTAACGGCTTGTATATTTATAAATGATCTGGAAAGAAATACGACGAGTGAGATAATCAAATTTGCAGATGACACAAAATTGTTCAGAGTAGTTAAATCACAAGCAGATTGTGATAAATTGCAGGAAGACCTTGTGAGACTGGAAAATTGGGCATCCAAATGGCAGATGAAATGTAATGTGGATAAGTGCAAGGTGATGCATATAGGGAAAAATAACCCATGCTATAATTACACAATGTTGGGTTCCATATTAGGTGCTACAACCCAAGAAAGAGATATAGGCGTCATAATGGATAACACATTGAAATCGTCGGTTCAGTGTGCTGCGGCAGTCAAAAAAGCAAACAGAATGTTGGGAATTATTAGAAAGGGAATGGTGAACAAAACGGAAAATGTCATAATGCCTCTGTATCTCTCCATGGTGAGACCGCAACTTGAATACTGTTTACAATTCTGGTTGCCGCATCTCAAAAAAGATATAATTGTGATGGAGAAGGTACAGAGAAGGGCTACCAAAATGATAAGGGGAATGGAACAGCTCCCCTATGAGGAAAGACTAAAGAGGTTAGGACTTTTCAGCTTAGAGAAGAGATGGCTGAGGGGGGACATGATAGAGGTGTTTAAAATCATGAAAGGTCTAGAAGGGGTAGATGTGAATAGGTTATTTACTCTTTTGGATAATAGAAAGACTAGGGGACACTACATGAAGTTAGCATGTAGCCCATTTAAAACTAATCAAAGAAAGTTCTTTTTTACTCAATGCACAATTAAACTCTGGAATTTGTTGCCAGAGGATGTGGTTAGTGCAGTTAGTATAGCTGTGTTTAAAAAAGGATTGGATAAGTTCTTGGAGGAGAAGTCCATTACCTGCTATTAAGTTCACCTAGAGAATAGCCTCTGCTATTAGCAACGGTAACATGGAATAGACTTAGTTTTGGGGTACTTGCCAGGTTCTTATGGCCTGGATTGGCCACTGTTGGAAACAGGATGCTGGGCTTGATGGACCCTTGGTCTGACCCAGTATGGCATATTCTTATGTTCTTATGGTGTTCTTACAGGACAGCAGGATGTTAGTCCTCACGAAACCCACCCACCACCCCGCGGAGTTATGTCTGTATACGTTTTTACTTTTATTTTAGTTTCACTTGCGCTTTTAGCTATAAGACGAGACTGAGGGAGACACCTGTGGCTCACAGGGATAATTGCAGGCTGAGCATGCTGAGTGCACTCAGTGTGCCAGTGTCAGTCAAAGCTTTGTAGAAACTCTGACAGAAATGTTTTCCGTACAGGGCTCCATCCTGTGATGTCACCCATATGTGACGACTAACATCCTGCTGTCCTGTGAGAATACCTGTTACAGGTAAGCAACACTTGCTTTCTCCAGTGGTTCTCTCTTTCTCTCTCTCTCTCCCTCTCTACATACAATGTTAAACACCCCTCATTTCATAAAATCCTCCCTTTTGACCAAATTTAAAAAATTTGCTTACGCATCTCGCGATGTGTTATTTATCGTGGGCATTAGGGCCCTAATGCCTGTGATAAGGCCCTAACGTGCTTTGATAAATTACCCTGTTAGTTTGCTTTTTTTGACCAGAGCAACACACAGAATCAATGGTTTTAATGTATTATCCACTATGATGCCTGGTTATTAACTCCTAATATGGAACCTAACATCAAAAAAGATATAGTTACGATGGGGAAGGTTCAGAAAAGGGCAACCAAAATGATAAAGGGGATGGAACAACTCCCCTATGAGGAAAGGTTGAAGAGGTTAGGGCTGTTCAGCTTGGAGAAGAGACGGCTGAGAAGGGATATACTAGAGGTCTTTTAAGATCATGAGAGGTCTTGAAAGAGTAGATGTGAATCGGTTATTTACACTTTCGAATAATTGAAGGACTAGGGGGCATTCCATGAAGTTAGCAAGTAGCACATTTAAGACTAATCGGAGAAAATTATTTTTCTCTCAACGCACAATAAAGCTCTGGAATTTGTTGCCAGAGGACGTGGTTAGTATAGTTAGTGTAGCTAGGTTCAAAAAAGGTTTGGATAAGTTCTTGGAGGAGAAATCCATAAACTGCTATTAATCAAGTTTACTTAGGGAATAGCCAATGCTATTAATTGCATCAGTAGCATGAGATCTTCTTAGTGTTTGGATAATTGCCAGGTTCTTGTGGCCTGGTTTGGCCTCTGTTGGAAACAGGATGCTGGGCTTGATGGACCCTTGGTCTGACCCAGCATGGCAAGTTCTTATGTTCTTATGTTCTTATGATCATGTAACTACAGCATGGGTTATTTTTCCCTATATTCATCTGCCATATGGACACCCAATCTTCCAGTCTCGTAAGGTCCTTCTGCATTTTATCATAATCCATTTGTGATTTAACTACTCTGAATAATTTTGTGCCATCTAGAAAATTTGATAAACTCACTTGTATTCCTTTCCAATCTATATAAATCAAAATGTTAAATAGTTTGGACAAAATCGCTAATCTCAGAAACCACTGAACCGATTGCTTTCAAATTTGGACACAACCTTCATTTCGCATACAGGAAGGTTCTTCTGTACTTACATTACAGATATGTCACACCTGTGACAGGTAAAATAGGTTTAAAAATTGTTTCGAGAAAACAGCGACATCTGCTGGACGTAAGCGCCATCTGTTACACCTTACACTAACACACGCTACACTAATCATTTCGCCAGTCCAGGTCCATGTTTCACTTCCATTTTAATACATTCGCGCACTTTTTTCGCCGGAAGATAACTATTTCCTTTACAGATAAAATACACCCACCACCCTCCTCACACCCCCACACATATGCCAAATTGATTTACTTCCCACAGCCTCCCAACACACACAAAACCGCCCTCCTCACACCCCCCACACACATGCCAAATTTATTTACTTCCCAGGCCCTCACAGCAAAACCTGACAGAAGTCCGGGAGGCTCCAGCGGGGGGCCAGGACCGGTCCGGGACACATCTCCTGCACTACGGCCATCGGCTGCCAGCAATCAACATGGCGCCGATGGCCCTTTCCCTTACTATGCCATTCGGGGACACCAATGGCGGCAGTAGCCCATGTGACATAGTAAGGGTGAGGGCCCCTCGGTGCCATTTTCAGGACTGGCAGCCAGCGGACCTTTGCCCTTACTATGTCAGAGGACCTACCGCTGCCATTGCTCCACCCCACTGACATAGTAAGGACAAAGGGCTGTCTGAACCTGTTTCAGTGCTCGCAGCCGATTGACCAACGCCAATACATCGCTCCCGGACTGCTCCTGAACACCTGCTCCACCGACTGACATTTTTATCAGGTCTCGGGGGGTCTGGAGGGTGGGGGGTGGTAATGAATTTATTGCAAACATCTTGGGGAGGGGTCACGAGGGGGGGCAGGTTTCATTCATTCAGCAACTCTGGGGGGGCACAGGAGTGGGCTTCTGTTTTTCACAGGGCTGGGGGTGTAAAAAGGCTGCCCCCCCCTGACTAATTAACCCAATAAATACCAACTCTAAAAGGGTTATAAAAGTAGAGGTTTATTTATAGAGGAAGGCAGGGTTCCTTCAGGAGCAGAAGCAACACAAAACAAGTGGTATATCTGAGCCTGCTGCTCAAAGATCTGACGTGTGTGCTCAGAAATTTAAGGGCTTCGTCCAACCAATTAACAGATGTCTCCAAAAGCCTGCCCATTACCTTATAGCCAATCAATAAATTTTAGCATGTGTGCATGCTCTTACTATGGGCAGGAGCCTCTTGTTATCATTAGCAGAGAATAAGACCAAGTTAACTTTCATTTTCCCAAGAATGATGTCATCTGTGCTAACTGGTTCTCTGGTAAGTTTAGTTTTCATAGTGCTTCATAGTGCTATCAATCTACTAGGTGCAATTAGGTGCTGGGTATTCTTACATTCCCCCCTTTGAAGGGTGACGCCTAGGAACCCTTCACACCTATCTGCGTCGCATATCGCCTGTCTTAGGTTGTCCCGCCTAGTTAAGGCTAATCCTTACTGGCTAGAGACTTACCCGTCTTAGTACCGATATGCTCGTTTTTCACAGATAGTCATTATGGGTGGTGGGGAATGGTTCAGTGTCATCATTAGAATCCAGGAGCATCAGGTTCAAGGTTTCAGCTTGGTTGAGCATGATCCGGGTGCTGGTCTGCGTTATCAGCATTTCAGAGACTTGATCATGGCATCTTCGGAGGCAGATGCAAAGGTGGGGAAGACACTCTCCTCTGGGAAATGACAAAGCATTGTTAATTGTGGCATACATAGTAAACATAAGGGCAATTTGAAATTTGCAAGAAAAGGCTTAGGGATGTTCTGTAAGTGTGCCAGTACGATGACCAAATCTCTGCTGCTAAATAACTTTCTCTCAATGTCCCAAGAACTATTATGATGTGTCTTAATATCTTTTAATTCCTTGCCAATCCGTTTTTAAACTAAACACACAAATTTCCGTTTTTAAACTAAACTGATCGATTCATTAAAATGGGGTCTCTCTGTTTATTATTTTTGTGTGACTATCCCACAGCACCCACCGCACTGCTAGACAAGCGGTGATTTTTTAAACCCTGCAAACTGCAGCATCGGTTCACTTCCCACAGCAGATAATGCTCTTAATGCCAGCTGAGCATGGACTCCTGTAGAAAGTGGTAATATAAAAATGTTGTTCAGTGATTAATAGTCTTACACAGTAATTCACAAAGGCAGGAAGTAGAAAAAGGAGAAAACTGAACGTGCAGCTTAGTTAACTCTTAGTAAACTAAATGGAATGCATGGAAATAGGAGCTGTCATTTCTCCTGTGCTTGTCAGGCTGTCCCTATGAAATCCCCTTCAATGGGCCCTCTGCTTGCGAAGCCAGGCAGAAGGCAGTTGTAAATTTTGTTTTCTTGTTCTGTAAAGCCAGCGGTGCTAGCCACTTCTATAGAAAAACAGTTTGGAAAACAGGGCAAGTAGTTCTTTTAGGTAATGCACTCATTTCAAAGGCAGCACTGTAATCTGAAAGGCAAGAATCTGAGATCACAGCACACTTTCTGACAACGGAACACACTAGGGAAGTGAGGGGGAAACCTAAAAAAGGGGGAAACCTGAAACCTGTAATATAAATAACGTTCATTCCCGGTGCTGCAGGAGCACTTGAAATGGCAAGCATCAGAGGAACTTTTAACATAAAACTCAGGATCCTGGAAAGTAACAAACTGCAAGACACATTTGCAGGCAGACCGAGATAGCCTGCCCAATGTCCTCTACTAAGGAAAAATCAAACCTGACTGGAATGAAGGTAACTTTAAATGGACATAATGTTTTCACAAACAGCAAAGGAAAGAATTGCACAAGACAGAAACTCTGTCATAAAATGTAAGCACTTGTAAACGGCAGGCAATTAGCACAGCAGGCAGAGAAAAGGGGTAAGGCAAGAGGAAAACGTTCTTTTTTTTTTTTTTTGTTAAAGAAAAATCCTGGCCAGAGCAATGCATGCTGATAGCAATGAGCAGTAAGCACAGTAGACGCCCTCCCTTCAAGACAGACAGGCACCGAGAGGCACCGATAGAATAGAAGGAGCAAGGAACCTTTAAGTAAAACTTCACTTCCCACCAAGCAAACTACCAATCCCAGAAGGCAATACCGGTGCCTGGGGCTCTCAATTCACAGCTTTTGTTTCCTTCTTTACCTTTTTTTTTTTACAAGCCGTAAACTGTAATAGCTAACTCCACGGCTAATGATTTAACAGTGAAATCGAACAACCGAAGGAAAGCAAGGTAAAATAGCACAAGCAGATTGAAAGCATGGAACAACTTCAGGAAGAGGGGGGCTACGCCCAAAGTGCCTGGAGACAAAGAAATTCCAAGGGATAGGGCAGGAGCACTAACGTCCAGAGAACCTAGCACCAACAGGCACTTATCTAAGTACAAAGGAATGCCCGGGGGGTGTCAACTCACACCACGGGAAAACTGTAATACCCAGGAACCAGCATGCTCTGACGTCAAACCCCTGGGGAGCAGCCACAGACAGGCACCGAGCTAAGCAGCAAGGAATGTTTCAGCAAGAACACCAATTCCCAACAAGCACTGCGAAAGGGGGCAAGGGGTGGGAGGAAACACAAGAATCACTACAAATCCCAGAAATCAAGAGGGGGCCATCAGGTGGGGGCTAGTGAATGTTGTACCAGCTCTCTGGCTGGTACAGAGAATTTACAAAGGTGGGGGACGAGCACTCTGGGCAAGTTGAGCAGACAATGGTACTTGCTCTCTGCCTGGTACGAGGAATTTTGTAAAGGAGGGGCTGGGGTGGCTAGCAAGAGTTTCCCGCTCCCTGTCTCTCTATTCTGAAACAAAGAAACGGAACTGCAGCTTAGGGAATTAGAGTAGGCTTGGAGAATTAGCAATTAGAGTGAGGTCCACAATGCAATTGACGAGGTGGATTTCCAGAACTACAGCAGCACTTAATCAAAGCAAATAAAACTGTCAAACAGTTTGGGCACTCTTAGCAGACACAGGCAGAATGTACTGAATTGATTGGGAGGAAGGAATTCAGTTCTCAGCATCACATAACTTTGAGGGAAAGAATACACAGATTGCAAATCACCTCACACAGCTAAGTAATTACTAAAACAAATATTCCCACTTTACAGAGAACAAAGGGAGCCGATGGCTACAAGGGAGGGGATAAAGGGGGATTAGAACACAACGTCTGACACTAGAATTCCAAACTGCTTCAAAAGCCACAGAGTCACGGCAAAGTTTTAAGATATACACAACAACCAATTTAGGGATTAGCACTGGAATCAATGTCCTATTTAGCTCGGTGTTATACGCACGGAGAAACAGCTTGAAAAGTTACTATTGCTTCCTAGTACAATGTAATTTGAAACCAGCAGAACTTAGCAACGGCAGGCTACGTAGAGAAATGCAATTTAAACGAAACTAAGCACTGAATGCAATCAAACTAGCCACGCTGTGCAGAGACTCCACCTACAAAAGGCAGAAGCTCAATACAAGCAGGACCTAGTAAGCTAACTAATCTGAGCAGCAGCATATGAGACAGAAAAAACTCAGGCAAAAACTTGAACATCAAATCAACACTTAAAACTTAAACTTAAAAATTGAATCTCATACATACCAAATAACCGAGGGGCTCCCCTTGCAAACAGCGTCCTGTATTGGAAGGATGAAGCCAAAAACTGGCCTCCGGACTATTTATCACGAATCCAGTAACTTAGCAACCGTCGGACTCCTGTCATACGACCTTGCTTGTACTCTCCAAGTACTGCTAACCGACCGCAGTCACACCCGTAGTGTACACTGGTTTATGGCCGACAGCTTTAGGCAGCCTCCGCACGGCTACTGGAACCAGTGACCCACAGGAAGAGGGGCGCGAAGTCTCTCCCGGGGGTCCCCGTATGGGCCACCAGATGTAAAAAGGCTGACCCCCCCCCTGACTAATTAACCCAATAAATACCAACTCTAAAAGGGTTATAAAAGTAGAGGTTTATTTATGGAGGAAGACGGGGTTCCTCCAGGAGCAGAAGCAACACAAAACAAGTGGTATATCTGAGCCTGCTGCTCAAAGATCTGACGTGTGTGCTCAGCAATTTAAGGGCTTCGTCCAACCAATTAACAGATGTCTCCAAAAGCCTGCCCATTACCTTATAGCCAATCAATAAATTTTAGCATGTGTGCATGCTCTTACTATGGGCAGGAGCCTCTTGTTATCATTAGCAGAGAATAAGACCAAGTTAACTTTCGTTTTCCCAAGAATGATGTCATCTGTGCTGGCTGGTTCTCTGGTAAGCTTAGTTTTCATAGTGCTATCAATCTACTAGGTGCAATTTGGTGCTGGGTATTCTTACAGGGGAGAGGGGCAGGAGAGTGGGGTGGTTAGTTTAAGAGAACTTTTCTCATAGGGTTGTTTTTTGGGGGAAGGGGGAGGTTCACACACAAATACATACACTAAACTTGCACGATCTCGGGAACGCACCAAAATAGCCCTCCCCAGACCACAAAACAAATTTGGAAGTGCAAATTTGGTTAGGCACTCCCCTATTTGGCTACATAACGTGCACAGATGCCCAGGGACATCACAATCCTAACAATTTTAATTTCCCAGGTCTTGGGAGGGGGCAGGAGGGTGGGGGGTTATTATTTGATTTAAAGGGTTGGGATTGGGGGGGGAGTTTGGGGTGGGGGGTTCCCACAGAAATAGAAAGACAAAGGTTTTCTGATCTGAAGGGTAGGCAGTAGGCGGGGGTAGGTGACAGAGAGGGGAGGGAGAATGAGGGGGGGAGGTGAGTGTCAGGGGAGGGAGAATGAGGGGAGAGGGGAGTGTGAGGGGAGAGAGTTGGAGTGGGGACAGGGGAGGGAAGGGGGGGTCAGTGACCAAGGGGGGGGGAGGATGAGTGACTGAGGTAAATGAGCAAGGGGAAGGGGGAGGGAGGGTAAAGAACCTGACTCTGCCACTGCAACGAGTGGCCGGGTACCGCTAGTTTATAAATATATTAAAAAGTACTGGTCCAAGTATAGATCCCTGAGGCACTCCACTGTTCTCCTTTTTTCACTGAGAAAACTGACCATTTAATCCTACTCTCTTTCCTATCTTTTAACCAATTAGCAATCCACAAAAGGACATCGCCTCCTATCCCATGACGTTTTAGTTTTCTTAGAAGTCTCTCATGAGGGACTTTTTCAAATGCCTTCAGAAATTCCAAATACACTACATCCAAATAGAATACGATTCACCTTTATCCACATGTTTATTAACCCCGTCAATAAAATGTAGCAGATTTATTAGACAAGCCTTCCCTTGGGTAAATCCATGCTGGCTGTATCCCATTAAACCATGTCTATCTATATGTTCTTTAGAATAGTTTCCATGATTTTTCCCAGCATTGAAGTCAGGCTCACTGAAAGATACAAGTTTTAGGTTTGCTTTACATTGCTTGAGTAACCGCTTAAAATTAGGGGCACACATATGTGTGGTAGGCATATTTAAAATCATACATGAGTAAATGTGAGCATGATTTGAAATTCCATTATATGTATGGATGCTCGCTCGCTTGTTTAAAATTAGCCTGAGTTTTTGTCTCCACCACCTTCACTGGGAGGTTGTTCCTTGCATCCACTACTTTCTCTAAAAAGAAATTTCTCACAGGACAAGCAGGATGGTAGTCCTCACATATGGGTGACATCATCAGTATGGAGCCCAATCATGGAAAATTTCTGTCAAAGTTTCCAGAACTTTGACTGGCCCCTACTGGGCATGCCCAGCATGGCACCAACCTTGCAGCCAGCAGGGGTCCCCCTTCAGTCTTCTTTTTTCCACGCAGCAGTAGCCTCATGGTAAAGGAGCTCTGAAGAGATTCCTGACAGGAATTTTCCTCACGGAATTACTAAAAGTTAAATTGCCCCACAGGGGTCCCTCCTCTAACTTTTCTCAGTCCGCAGTACTCCGGTAAATTTTAACCCTTTTTCCGTCAATTGCAGTCGAGTTTGGCCCTCGCGGCCTACTGGCCATCGACTGTACTGCAGCTCGATTTTTTTCCATGGCCATGGTGTCGGGGTTTCGTCAGTGCCCGGACTGTACCTGCACCATGTCTACCACAGACCCTCATAAAGTCTGTGTAATGTGTCTAGGACGCAAGCGCGATGTCTTGACCTGCACCAAATGTGCCCTAATGACACCGAAGGATCGCAAGACCAGAACGGAGAAGATGGAACTTCTCTTCCATGCTCAAACCCCGACTCCATCCATTGCATGGACATCGTCAGAACCGGCACCGTCAACTTCATGCCAGCATCGACCACCGACCGGTGACCGACCGGCATCGACGACTTCTCGGCCATCGACACCCTCTCCTCCCCCTCAGGATCTCAGGGAAAAACATCGCCATTGACACCGTAAGACTCGGATCATTGAGGGAGCGAAATCATCGACCTCGCCATCGTCCGAGCCGCTGTCGAAGAAACCCTGTCCAGAAAAGGCACTGACTATTCCTGCGACCGGGTCACCAAGGCAACCCTCACCCGATCGAGGATCGAGAGCCGTGACTCCGCCTTTAACAGTGGTCCCTCCGGCTATGCCTCTGCCTCCTTCTTCTGTTCTGGAGCCGGGGCTGCTTGCTCCAGGTCTCCGAGAAGAACTGGATCGGATGGTTCAGGAGGCCATCAATAAGGCGATGCAACGTCTTCAGGTTCCTCTGGCACTGACACCGGCATCGCCTGTGGAACCGATCATCGACCCGATTCCGGCAGCGCTGGCACTGCTGCTATCCAGGATGGAAGCGCTTATGGCCGCTTTTCCACCGATGGATCCCAGGTCTCCGATAGCTCTGGTGCCCTCCCCACTTACAGTGTCATCAGGAGGAGAAACACCATTCCGCATCCCTCCATTGGGAGTTCTGCCTCAGCCATCGATGCCAATACGTCCCTCGCCACCGACCCATCCATCGGTGCCGATACGTCCGTTGGCGCCACAGATTCATCCATCATTGCCCTTGATGCCTGCACTGGTGCCTTCAATGCCATCATCGGTGCCTCCAATAATTCCTCCGATTCCTTCGGAGCCTAGACCGGGACCTTCAGGTATCCAACCACCCTGTCCCCCTCTAGTTCCTAGAAGGACGGGTGCTGATCCTTATGATACCTGGGCGGATGATACCTCAACAGACACTGATGATTTACCTTCACCACCTTCACCCACTGAAAGTAGAAAGCGTTCTCCTCCAGAGGACCTCTCCTTTATAAACTTTGTGAAGGAAATGTCTGAATTGGTTCCCTTCCAGTTACAGACAGAACAGGATGATAGGCACCAGATGATGGAATTGCTCCAATTCCTGGATGCCCCCAAGGTAATCACCTCTATTCCCATCCATCAGGTCCTTCTCGATCTCCTCAAGAAGAACTGGGAACATCCTGGATCAATTGCTCCAGTACACAGGAAAGCTGACACTACCTATTTGGTGCAGTCAGCCCCAGGTTTTCAAAAATCACAGCTTGATCACCATTCGGTCGTGGTAGAGTCTGCACAAAAGAGGGCGAAGAGGTCAAAGCCTCACTCGTCTGTTCCTCCTGGAAAGGAACAGAAGTTCCTAGATAACATTGGTCGCCAAGTATTCCAAGGGGCCATGCTCATCTCCCGAATTGCCGCCTATCAGCTTTATATGACCCAATATAACAGGGTCATTTTTAAGCAGATACAGGACTTCTCAGACTCCCTGCCTCGGCAATTTCAAGAACAATTAAAAACCCTAGTAAACAAGGGTTTTGAGGCAGGGAAGCATGAGATTAGAACATCTTATGACATTTTTGACACTTCTACCAGAGTGTCTGCAGCTGCTGTTTCGGCGAGACGGTGGGCCTGGCTCAAGTCTTCTGACCTTCGCCCAGAAGTACAAGACCGGTTATCCGACCTGCCTTGTGTTGGAGATAATCTGTTTGGTGAACAGATTCAACGGATGGTGGTAGAATTAAAGGACCATCATGAGACCCTAAGACAGCTCTCTTTGATGCCTTCGACTTCTCCTCCAAACAGCCCTTCAGAAAGGGCTTCCGCCCAAAGAAGTCTTACCCGCCACCAACCAGATCACGTGCCACAAGACCTTATCAAAAACCGCAGTCTCATCAAGTCCGTAAACAAAAACCACAAGCAGCTCCTCAACCAGGACCTGCTTCCGGTTTTTGACTTCCACCTAGAGAGCAGCAGCCAGGTTCCTCTATCACACATACCAGTGGGAGGTTGTTTGTGCCACTTCCACAACATGTGGCATTCAATCACATCCGACCAATGGGTATTGACAATCATTGCGCAGGGTTACCATCTGAACTTTCTCGCCCTGCCACCGGACTCCCCACCTCTACAGACTTGGAGAATATCCGAACACTCCATTCTTCTGGATCAAGAGGTTTCCCTCCTTCTCCAGTCAAGAGCAATAGAACCTGTTCCATACTCTCAGCAAGGCCTAGGGTTCTATTCCCGGTACTTCCTAATCCCCAAAAAATCGGGAGGCGTCCGTCCTATTCTGGACCTACGGGCCCTCAACAAGTACCTCCAGCGAGAAAAGTTCAAGATGGTCACCTTGGGATCGCTTCTACCTCATCTAAATTGTCATCTAAATTGTCATCTAAATTGTCATCTAGTTATTGTCATCTAGTTAAATTGTCATCTAGTATTACCAGTTAAACTATAATATTTATTTATCACTATGTTAAATTGTCAGCTATTTATATTGTTCCATATGTTCTACAGTTCTATGTAAATCTCCACTCTCCGTTGGGCAGTTCATTGTTTTATGTAAACCGGAGTGATTTGTAGTCCCTACAAGAACTTCGGTATATAAAAATTAAAAATAAATAAATATAAATAAATCTACAAAGAGGAGACTGGCTCTGCTCTCTGGACCTCCAGGACGCATACACCCATATTGCGATAAGTCCAGTTCATCGCAAGTACCTGAGGTTCCTAGTAGACCCCAAGCACTATCAATACCGAGTGCTTCCATTCAGCCTAGTGTCTGCACCACGAGTCTTTACAAAATGCCTCGTAGTCGTCGCAGCCTTCCTCAGGACACAAGGTGTTCACGTCTACCCCTATCTGGATGACTGGTTAATCAGGGCTCCCACTCAGCAAGCTGCTCTGTCGTCCCTCAATCTAACCTTACACACTCTAATTTCGTTAGGATCTCTCCTAACGACAAATCCTACTTAGTCCCATCTCAAACCTTGTCGTTCATTGGGGCAGACTTGGATACCTTACAGGCAAAGGCTTTCCTGCCTCGACAATGAGCACTGACTCTTGTATCTCTTGCTCACCAGCTGCAGTCTCAGCACTCTGCGACTGCACGCCAATTTCTCGTCCTCCTGTGACACATGGCGTCCTCAGTCCATGTCACACCAATGGCCCGCTTGGCCATGAGACTCATGTACTGGACTCTGAGGTCTCAATGGACTCAAGCTATTCTGCCTCTGTCAGCCATTGTCCACGTCACCGACTCACTCCGTCTGTCTCTCACCTGGTGGAAAAATCAGACCAATCTCCTCCAGGGATTGCCCTTCCAGGTTCCAAATTCTCGAATCATTCTCAAAACTGACACTTCCAACCTTGGGTGGGGAGCCCACGTAGCCGATCTGCAGACACAAAGCTCTTGGTCTCCAGAGGAAGCCAAACACCAAATAAATTTCCTGGAGCTTCGAGCAATCAGATATGCTCTCAGGGCTTTTCAGGATCACCTATCAAATCAGGTCATCCTGATTCAGACGGACAACCAGGTGGCCATGTGGTACATCAACAAGCAGGGAGGTACGGGCTCATTCCTTCTGTGTCAGGAAGCTGCACAGATTTGGGCGAAAGCTCTCTCCCATTCGATGTACCTCAAGGCCACCTACTTACCGGGAATGGACTATTTATTTATTTATTTATTTATTTATTTATTTATTTATTTTGTTTTATATACCGGCAACCGTTTGCACATCGTGCCGGTTTACAGATAACTTACAACCAAAGGATATATAGGCAAGGCCTTTACAAAGAACAGTGTGTAACATAAATGCAGTAACAGGGCAATTAACTAGAAAAATAAGATAAATAAGAGAGGGAGGGGTAGGGGTAGACGAGACAAAGGAGGGGGTGGGGGGAGGGTGAATGTGGATACATACGGAGAAGCTATGTACAGGGGTACGAGGAACAAATGATATGTACACAGGTTATATACAAAATTGTGTATGTCAATGTGCTGGCAGACAAGCTGAGTCACGTCTTTCAACCGCACGAGTAGTCTCTCAAACCCTCAGTAGCGAACTCCATTTTTCAACAATGGGGATATCCTCGAATAGACCTCTTTGTGTCTCCACAAAACCGCAAAGTGGAAAACTACTGCTCTCTCATTCGCAGCAAACTCTCTCGACCCAGAGACGCATTCTCCCTCTCGTGGGCAACCGGTCTCCTCTATGCATTCCCTCCAATTCCTCTTCTCTCAAAGACTCTCGTGAAGTTACGTCATGACAAGGGAACCATGATCCTGATAGGACATCACTGGCCACGCCAAGTGTGGTTTCCAATACTTCAGGATCTCTCCATCCGCAGGCACATTCCCTTGGGAAAGGACCTGCTTCTGATCACTCAGAACGACGGGAGCCTACGCCATCCCAATCTTCACGCCTTATCCCTGACGGCATGGATGTTGAAAGGTTAATCCTTCAACCACTTAACCTTTCTGAACCAGTTTCCCGTGTCTTGATTGCTTCACGGAAGCCTTCCACGAGAAAATCTTACTCTTACAAATGTAAATGGTTCACGTCATGGTGCTCTTCTCAGTACCTTGACCCCTTTTCCTGTCCAATCCCGAAGTTTCTGGACTATCTCTGGCATCTACCTGAGTCAAGTCTAAAGACTTCTTCCATCAGAATGCATGTCAGTGCGGTACCGCCTTCCATAAAGGTGTCGGGGATGTCCCTGTGTCAATACAACCCCTTGTAACACACTTTTTGAAGGGCTTGCTCCATATCAAGCCTCCACTATGTCCTCCAGCCCCTTCTTGGGACCTTAATCTGGTTTTGGGTCGGCTCATGAAACCACCATTCGAGCCTCTTCACTCCTGTGACCTTCGATATCTCACATGGAAAGTGATTTTCCTTTTGGCTATCACTTCAGCTCGCAGATTAGTGAATTGCAGGCTCTAGTTACCTATCCGCCTTACACTAAACTTCTGCAAGACCGGGCGGTACTCCGCACTCACCCTAAATTCTTACCTAAGGTAGTTTCGGATTTTCATCTTAATCAATCCATCATACTACCTACCTTTTTTCCCAGGCCCCATGCCAACCCAGGAGAACAGGCTCTGCATACCCTTGACTGTAAACGGGCTCTAGCGTTTTACCTAGACCATACAGCTGCCCACAGGGAAAGCACTCAATTGTTCGTCTCTTTCCACCCTAACAAATTGGGGAAGCCTGTGGGTAAGCAGACTCTCTCCTCTTAGTTGGCGGACTGCATATCCTTCTGCTATCAGCAAGTGGGCATTCCATTCCAAGACCGTATTAAAGCACACTCTTTGAGGGCCATGGCGGCTTCAGTAGCACACCTAAGATGGGTGCCGCTTCCTGACATTTGCAGGGCTGCTACCTGGAGTTCTGTCCACACCTTTGCAGCCAACTATTGCTTGGACAAAGCCGGAATACAGGATTCCATGTTCGGCAAGTCTGTCCTTCGTAACCTGTTTAAAACGTGACGTACCAACACCCTTCCACCTGCCCAGTGGGGTTCAGGATGCCCTCTACCAAATTCCGCCCCAGTTGTTGTGCCTGTTGCACACCTTAGGGTACATTTGCTGCATATTCGGACATCCTCAGCTCGGTACTCACCCATACATGAGGACTTCCATCCTGCTTGTCCTGTGAGAAAGCAAATGTTGCTTACCTGTAATAGGTGTTCTCACAGGACAGCAGGATGTTAGTCCTCACGAAACCCACCCGCCGCCCCGCGGTGTTGAGTTCGTAACGTTTTGTTATTTTATTTTTCGGCGCTGCAGCTTTCAAATAAGACTGAAGGGGGACCCCTGCTGGCTGCAGGGTTAGTGCCATGCTGGCCATGCCCAGTAGGGGCCAGTCAAAGTTCTGGAAACTTTGACAGAAGTTTTCCATGATTGGGCTCCATCCTGGTGATGTCACCCATATGTGAGGACTAACATCCTGCTGTCCTGTGAGAACACCTGTTACAGGTAAGCAACATTTGCTATTTCCTAAGATTACTGCCTAATCTATCCCCTTTCACCCTCATCCCTTGACTCCTTATTCTAGAGGCTCCTTTCCATTGAAAGAGGCCATGCTCCTGTGCATGGAAACCTTTGAGATATTTAAATGTCTCTATCATATCTCCTCTATCTCGTCTATCCTCTAGGCTATATGTGTTTAAATTTGTGTCTGTCCCCATATGCTTTAGAACAAAGACCACTGATCATTTTACTAACCCCCTCTGGACCAGCTCCAGCCGGTTTATATCCTTTTGAAGGTGCGGTCTCCAGAATTATATAGAAATGAGGTTTCACCAGGGACCATATCACCTCCCTTTTTCTGTTGACTATTCTCCCTATACAGCCAAATATCTTTTTTGCTTCTGTTTGGCCTTTTGTACTTAGAAGAATTCCACCTCCAATACTGTACCTGCACCCTAAATGCATTATTCTGTATTTTTTAGCATTAAATCTTAGCTGCCAATCTCCAGACCTTCAAGCTTCAGGCTCTCCACCCTGTTACAGATTTTGGTATCATCAGCAAAAAGACAAACCTTTCCCCACAATCCTTCCAGTATGTGGCTGACTAAATGTTGAAAAGAGCCGGTCCAGGGTCTGATCCCTGAGGTACACCACTAGTAACAACCTCCTCATAGAAAACTTCATTTACCATTACTCTTTGTTGCCTCCCACTCAAGCCAGTTTCTAACCCAGTCAGTCACTCTAGGGCCCATACCAAGGGCGCACAATTTATTTATAAATCTCCTTTGCAGAACCATGTTAAAGGTCTTACTGAAATCCAAGAAGCACTTCCCCTTGCTCCAACTCTCTGGTCACCCAATTAAAGAAATTGATCAGATTTGTCTGATAAGATTTACCTGTAGTAAAACCATGTTGCCTCGGATCTTGCAATCCATTGAATTCCAGTAACTGTACTATCCTTTCTTTTAGTAGTGATTCCATTAATATGCTCACCACAGAGGTCAGACTAACCATCCTGTAGTTCCCAACTTTCTCTTTACTTCCACTTTTATGAATAAGAGTCACATCTGCTTGTTGGTAGTCCTCCAGAACTACTCCCGAATCTAAAGAAGCATTGAAAAGCTCAGCTAGCAGAACTTCTCTAAGTACCCTCAGATGTATCGTATCTGATCCCATCGTCTTATCTACTTTAAGTTTAGTTAGCCCCTCACAAACTCACTGTTCTAAAAGTAAATTGAGGTTTACCTCATTGCCAATCTTATTTGTGTTTCTTTTATGTGATCCTGCTCCAGGCTCTTCCACATTGAACACAGTCACACAATCCCACCCTCATCCCTATAGAGTTGAAGTTCATCTATAGAAAGTCGATTGAGGAAACTCGGGCAGGGCTGGTGCATGGGAACTCCTGTGCATGCTCAGAAAGATTTCCTTTTGAGCTCTGAGAGAGTATGTCCAAACTGGTGCTGTTGGATGACGTCACCCACTTGTGTGGCTGATTAGTCCTGCTGTCTACGGAGAACACTTGTTACAGGTAAGCAACTTTGCTTTCTTTTCTTACATACTTCTTCTCCATCATACCCTCTGGTCCCATCATGCCCCCCTTCTCTCCTCCTATATCAGGTCTTTCCCCTTATAACTAGGTGAGGAAGGGTCAGGATGTGGATAAATTGGGACAAGGTATGACTCTGCCCACCGCTTTTTCCCCCAAAGGACACCCATAACATCCTTGCTCCTCCCCAGTCTGCTCCCAGCTGCAATCATTGTTCCTGGGCCCAGGCAATGCTATTGCTTCCTCACCAGAAGGAGCATTGAAAAGAAGATGGACCGCTTGCACTCAGGCTTCACCTTTGCTGTGCCCACTCTCTTCTTCCTCTGGGGGCTGCTGCATGCACCACGCCACATGTGCCACTTCTGGTCCCTTGTTCTCCCTTCTCTTGCTCTCTCATGCACCACTATGCGCTCATCCTCTGACCAGACTCTGTCAGGCTCCTCATGCACCAATTTTTCCCCCTCTTGCATCTTCTGTAAACATGAGTTCACAACTATAAAATGTTACATGTACCAGAGATCCAGTATCTCCTGATTGGTGCCTAGACTGAATGTCACCTGGTCCTGTGTGCCTTCACTTGCCAAGAATAGTTAAGTAAGAGCTCAGATGGCAAATTATGTAAATCACGAGATTATACACACTGTGATGCTCAATACTGCATAAAATGATGCAGTTGCATAATTCCCCAGGGTGTATGTTTCATAAAACCTACCTAATGGAAGAATAATGATTTTTGCTGTTAGGCGTAGTTATCTCAAAAGCTCCCTTCTCCTCCTCCCTAATATATGGAATCATGAAGGTTTGTGGTAAAGCTAGCATCCTTTATGGATTCCAATTAAAGTACCTTCTTGTTTCACTATTATATAGGATCTTTGAGCAATTTTACTGTCAGGCTACAAAATTTGAATTTGGATTTGTAGAAATGTATTTGCCAACTAGTGTAGATTTTGGAGAAAACTGAATTTGTTACAAGTTATTTGTATTTTGTTGTCATTCAAGTTTAATTAGATCACATTTATTTATTTAACATATTTATGTTTCACTTATAACAAAGTGGTGCTAAGCGAATTACAATATAAATCCTAAAATACAGCAACCATAAAAACATACAGTTAAAACGCTTTATCAAAGGTAAACATATGTCAATCAATTAAAATGACTGTCAATCACTGCCTTTATTTCCTGCCATAACGTGGAGAGGAAATATTACCAGAAGTGTCAGTAAACATTTAAATACATCCTCGTACTATATGAATGTTTTTGTCATGAACACTTCTGCAGCACTAGTGCAGTGTTTCTCAACCTTTTGGTTGCCAGGGACTGGTTGGCCTACCACCTAAACTGACATGGGGCTTCATTTACTAAGCACTTTTCCCATAGACACAGAGTGGGAGAAAAGTCTTAGTAAATTGGGCTCATGGGGTAGAATTGGGGGAGACTCATGAAGAGCTGAAGAGGAATTCTCTCCTATAGCTGAGGAGCCTGGACTAGAGTGCAGGGTGGGGAGTAGATGTGCCTCCCCCTCAACCCAATCACACTCTAATATTTTAAATTACAAGATTTATGATAAAGGGCTGTATCTTCTGGCAGATGGAAAAAATCATGACTCCTCATTCTGGAAGATAATGTAGCCAGGGGCTAAAAATACTTCCCTTGGAGGAGGAGGGGAGTTGTTGCTGTCCCTTTAAGGGGCCTGGTGCTTTCAGCAGTCTATTGTTGCATAGCCAGCAACCCCCTGCATTTTTTTTTGTTTATTTATAGGGCTGGAGCAGGTCAGTCTGGGGCTCAGCTGAACCCAATATTCATGTTTAGCCTGCCAGTGTCAGCAGTAGTGAAGAGCTAGAGAGTGCCAACAGTCTGTCTCAATACCCGGAAGCATTAGCATTATGTGGCTTGAGTGAAACCACTACCAGGACATTTTGACCCAGTGGTTTAGGGAAGTAGAGAATGTCCAACTACCAGGTGGGAGCGAATACCTGTGCAGCTGCAGAGAGTGGCTGCAATGAAGGTCTACTTCCTTCTGCAATGACTGCCACTTTGTGGACTGGCAAAAATGCTGCCAAGCCAGGGTCTTCTGCTGGCCTATGGGCCATTGGTTGAAAAACACTGCTCTAGTTATCCAGTCTTATGGCCACCCCAAAGACCTACAAGAATCCTTTTTCAGTTCGCTTTCTTGTTGGTACAGAAATGACAGTTTTAGAGGAGTCAAGTTACCTGCAACAATCACAAGAAATGGATGAACCCTCTGTATTGGTATTTGAAAACAGCAGGGAGAAAGAAGCATCTCAGGCTGATGAAAATCTGGTAAGCATAGAATAGCTATGGGAGGGAATAAATAATCTGTGTACTTCATATGTTTTCAGAGATACAGAGCTTGGACTGGAATTCCTGTGCTTCCTACTAAGTTTTAACCTTAAAATTAATAAAGCAGGAAAAAATTACAAATATAAGATAGGACTTTGCTAAGCCAGCTGCTCTTTCTCCTCCTTATTTTTACGTTGTAGAACTCATTTTTATTTGTATTTTAAATTTTATTGCTATATTACTGTATTAGTCCAGGAAAAAAATGGATTGCTTGCAGATTGTTTAAGCAACTTGAGAATTAGTCAAAGATGAAGATGTATATGATAACTCAGGACCTTCTTCAGACCTATCTGATTCAGACTTACTTTTTATATTCTTTAGACCAGTGGTTCCCAACCCTGTCCTGGGGACCTTCCAGCCAGTCAGGTTTTCAGGATATCCACAATGAATATGTGTGAGAGAAAATCTGCATGTTATGGAGGCAGTGCATATTCTCTCACGCATATTCATTGTGGATATCCTAAAAACCTGACTTTACAGAGCCATATGAACAAGTGTCAGATGTAACATTCCATATGGCATGTATTAGTCTGTCACAATATGTATGACATCATTTGTGGCATATTAAATTGATCTCTTTTATAGTCATAAAGGAATAATGTTTAATAGTGGGTGATATCACAGTTTGATTTTTCAAGCCCAGTTTTTCTGCATTAAACAATAGCCTCCTCAGTATACAAGTTTTTTAGTTTTTTTGTTTTATGCGTGAAGGGTGCAGTTCCAGCATTCTTTGATGTATTATTACTGTTAAGGAACACAGTTACCACCTGTGGTTACAATTTAGAAATCGCATTTGTTTTAAAATAGTCCTGAATAGCCTCAACATTCAAAGATTTTAGTCTATGTAAGTTAGCCGGATAATAGTTATCTGGCAAACGTACAAGGGATATGCAGCAGAACGGCTATGTTGCTGAATATCCGTGTATAAATCCCTGCTTGGATGATGACAAGCCCTTTATTAAAATGCCCGACTCTGGCTGAGTTTCGCTCCCTTGCACAGAGCTGCCTCAGGGGCAATTCCCCGCGGGGAGAGGCTCAGGCACTGCGAGCAGTTGTTATGTACAGAACGTTTTTTACTTCAAAGCTGCTATCACGTAGCAATACTATGCTGTTAAGAGAAAGTCTATGTGTTTGAGTGGGAATTCATCTGCACTAAAGGCATAATCAATGCGACATTTTCCTCATTGACCAAATCAAGTCCTGGTAAAATGAATTGCCCCTGAGGCAGCTCTGTGCAAGGGAGCGAAACTCGGCCAGAGTCGGGCATTTTAATAAAGGGCTTGTCATCATCCGATTCCTATTGTCGTCACTGTTATACAGCTCACTGGATCGGCTACCGCTTTGTTTTTTGGGTAAATCCCTGCTTGGCCAGATAAGTTATCTCAGGCTAAGTTAGGCTTGCTCTGTGGCAGGTCTAACTTATCCAATTAACTTAACCTGATAAGGTCAAATATTGGCACATATCCAGATAACTTAACTGAATAAGTAGTCCCACCCCTTGCCTGCCTGCAAGATATCCGACTACGTACTTAACCAGATAAGTGGTGACCACTGAACATAGCCAGATATTCAGCGGCTGACACTTGCTGGATAAGTCCCTACTTATTTGATTAAGTAGTGCTAAATATCAGCCTCTTTATTTTTAATATAGTTCTGCAGTAGTGAAAATGATACTACAGAAATGTTATTCATGCACTGAGATCACTGCATTCCCTACAGTGATAGCAGCCCAGTTGCTACATTTTCTATGAAGAGAAGAAGTTCATGTTACACACATTGGGGTCATGTGAATGCGCTTGGTATTGAATGGATGGATTTTTCCTTAGCTTTCTGGAAAAAGTACAAGTCTTTTAGTGCCGACTTACTGTAGTTACTGTGTTGCTACAGCTCCACTGTTCCAGTCATTTCATTTTTGTCTGCTGAGACTATTTGCCTAAAATCCCCTAGATCACTCTAGAGGGGTTTCTTTTGGAATTTTGTAAGTTTTCTTTTTTCTTTATTATTCCACTGAATTGGCCATACTAGGAGACCACACAGCTGAACTTATACACATGTTTGGATCATTTTTGTGAAAAAGAAAATTTCCTCTGTTGATTTTTCTTAACATATCCAAGAAACAAGTTCCATTTCCAGCTGCTGTGCAGCCTCCCCTCCACCAGAGGACTCCAGTGAGCCCGGATCCGAATTGCACACTCCTATATGTCGCTAGTTTCTTGCCTCAGCCAGTTATATAGCCTCTGTACCACCAGGGACCTCCATGAGATCACGCCCCTGGCTGGCCCAGACCTCAGTCCTATTTAACCCTGTCTAACCTCTGCCTCAGTGTTTTGGCTAGAGGATTGAAATGAAGAAATAAAGAAAAACGTGTATGGGGGTAACTTTGGTGTGGCGGTTACTACCATTAACCAATAAGCTTTCATATTGTAGGTGCAACTTTAACAGTAGGGAGAAAAGAGGAAAAAGGGAATTAGATTCAGACAGCAACCAACAAGGACACTGAAGTTAACGGTCTGGGAGAACAAATAAGCATGAGAGTAACTTGCTGGTGCAGCTGTTACTACCCTTAACTAAAAAGCCTTATACTTTCATTGCAACTCCAACATTGCTCTCTGCTTCAACAGCAAGAGGTAATGGGGAATTTGACTCAGATAGCAATCAACAAGGGCCCTGACTTTGACAGTCTGGGAAACTAAGTATGGAGGTGACCTGTATAGCACGGCAGATGCTACCATAAGCTTGCTATGTAGACTGGATGGAATTTTCTGCCGTCATTTCTATGTTACTGTTCCGCTCCTTGTTCTAGTCACTACTACCTTGCAGCCTTTCTTTGTTCTCAGGTCCTTCTGATTTCTAATTTGCCTTGTTTTGTCTTGAGGCCTCTGGCCCTCCGTTCCTGGTCTGCTTTATGGCTTCCTGGCCTTTTGCTCTGTCTGGTCTACCCTGAGTCCTCCCTAGGTCTCTTCCGGATTCTAGGCCTCTCTCTGTTCCGTGGCCTCTGGCCTAGCCCTGAGGCCTCCCTAGGTCTCTTTTTTGATACTAGGCCTCTGTCTGCCTTTCTCCTCAGGGACTTCTTGCCTACACTGCCTTCGGGCTTTATGTTTCATGGTCTGTGTTGTCCTTGTCCTGTCCCGGCTGAGTTCTGTGTTCCAGTCTGTCCTTGAGTTCCTGAGTTCACCCTTTCTCCCACGGGCCTCCAGTGTTCCAGTTCACTCTTGCCTCCACTCATCTCCAATCTGTTCCTGTGTTCCAGTTCACTTTTACCTCCACCCAACTTCAGCCTATGCCAGTGTTCTAGTTCACTCTTACCTCAACTCAGCTCAAGTCTGTTCATTTTGTTCCATTTCACTCTTACCTCCACGCTGTTCCTGTATTCCAGTTCACTCGTACCTCCACACAACTCCACTCCAGCCTGAACTCCGTTTCTGAGCTCCAGCCCTGTCTGCACATCACCCCTTGCTCCAGCCTTACCGGTCTGCCCAACCTAACTTTAGTCTTGTTGTAAACTGTGAGGTTTGGGTGGACCCTTGGACACTGTGGCAGCTGACCACGCCCACGGGGGGAAGTCCCGTGAGGGGCCATAGGTCAGGCTTAGCTCAGGACACACAAACACAGAGTTTGATCTTTTATTAGACTGTGTAAGGAAGCCACCAGAGGTGGCAGTAGTGAGCAGCTGGAATAGCCCGGCAGGGCTGGCATCCCTCAGGTGCTGGAACAGCGACTTCTCCAGTAGCAGTGCTGTAGTGGAAAGAACTGAGAGAATGAGTACAGTGGAGAATATACAAGACCCCAGTATGGAGATCCCCAGGGTAGGGAGAGCAGACCCTCGAGGAGCGAGTATCTGAACCCTGAGAGCTGGGAGGCTTGCAGATGATGTACTCACGCAGCGGTTCCACGGAGATGGCATTGGGGCTGGAACGGAGGCAGGCCCTCGAGAAGCGAGTGCCTGGTTCCAGGGAACAGCTCTGAGGTGAAGATGGTAGTACTCACTGATGTTGAAGGTTAGCAAATCCTTCCAGGCAGAAGAGAAGGTAGGAGTAGGCAGCGAGTCAGGGAACATGGGCCCTTGAGGAGCGAGTACCGGTTTCCTGAAAGCGACCTGAAAAGCAAGTGAAGCCCCCGAGGAGCGGGTAGCCCGTTAGCGTTAGAGAGTCCAATAGTGATTGGAGAGGCAGAGTAACTGGGTACGGAGAGCGAATTCCATCTGTAGGATTCCCATAGGATAACCCTTGCTAACTCAAAAGCTGGGAAACATTGTAGGCTTTAAATATCCGGGCATCGTGATGTCATCACGGGGGAATGCCCCAGAGGTTTGCGCCAAGTAGGAAATAAGAAGGGCTGTGCAGCGCGCGCGCCCTATGGTACAAGCAGAGCATGGCGGGAGGCAGCGCCCAAACCGGTTTGGGACGCCGGAGAGGACGGCAAGCAGATGCCGCAGCAGCCAGGCGTCCATCCGCAGCATGAGGAGGGCAAACAAAGAGAGGTAGGCGGAGTGAAGCAGTCGGAAAGAGACGGTTGCAACAAGTCTGCTTTGCCATCTTGTGACAACCTGGAGGTGGTATCCACTACCCTTCCCCAACTCCGAACCCTCAACAAAAGTTTAATCGATTCACATCTACTCGTTCAAGACCTCTCATGATCTTAAAGACCTACTTGCATTTGTTTCTGAGGGGGAGGAGGGGAGGTTCAGCAGGAACCTCTGCCAGTGACCAAAAGTTGACTCTTCCACATGCAGAAAAGCACAGAGGAGGAGAGCAGATGCCCCTGCTACTGTGGCAGACCATCTGCCTGCAGCACCAACCAACATTTGGGATTTCTAGGTGGCCAGCTTCCACAACCTTGCACTATCCCTTGCACCTATACCACCAAGAAGCCCTCAGGGCTGAGTGGGTGAGAACAAGTGAGGAAGCTAGTCAGTGTTACTAAATACATGCAGTCAGCACAGATCATACTCACCGGGCGTTAGCAGCGGTGTGCCACAGAGACTGGTCCTTGAATCGGTTCGTTTCAACATTTTTGTGACCAATATTGCAGATGGATTTTTCTTTTTACTGATGATATCAAAATCTGCAGCAGGGTAATAACCAGGAAGGTATGGAAAACATGAGGAAGCTTGAGGAATAAGAATATAAGAACATGCCATACTGGGTCAGACTAAGGGTCCATCAAGCCCAGCATCCTGTTTCCAACAGTGGCCAATCCAGGCCATAAGAACCTGGCAAGTTCCCAAAAAATCAGTCTATGTCATGTTACTGTTGCTAGTAATAGCAGTGGCTATTTTCTAAGTTAACTTAATTAATAGTAGATAATGGACTTCTTCTCCAAGAACTTAACCAATCCTTTTTTAAACCAAGCTACACTAACTTCACTAAACACATGCCCTGGCAACAAATTCCAGAGTTTAATTGTGCATTGAGTGAATTTTTCTCCGATTAGTATTAAATGTGCCACACGCTAACTTCATGGAGTGCCCCCTAGTCCTTCTATTATCTAAAAGAGTAAATAACCGATTCACATTTACCCGTTCTAGACCTCTCATGATATTAAACACCTCTATCATATCTCCCCTCAGTCATCTCTTCTCCAAGCTGAAATGTTCTAACCTCTTTACTCTTTCCTCAAAGGGGAGCTGTTCCATCCCCTTTATCATTTGGGTCGCCCTTCTCTGTACCTTCTCCATCACAACTATATCTTTTTTGAGATGCGGCGACCAGAATTGTACACAGTATTCAAGGTGTGATCTCACCATGGAGTGATACAGAGGCATTATGACATTTTCCGTTTTATTCACCATTCCCTTTCTAATAATTCCCAACATTCTGTTTGCATTTTTGAATGCCGCAGCACACTGAACCAACAATTTCAATGTGTTATCCACTATGACGCCTAGATCTCTTTCTTGGGTGGTAGCTCCTAATATAGAACCTAACATTGTGTAACTATATGCATCACTTTGCACTTAACCACATTAAATTTCATCTGCCATTTGGATGCCCAATTTTCCAGTCTCACAAGGTCTTCCTGAAATTTATCACAATCTGCTTGTGATTTAACTACTCTGAATGATTTTGTATAATCTGCAAATTTGTTTACCTCACTCATCGTATTTCTTTCCAGATCATTTTTAAATATATTGAAAAGTACAGGTCCCAATATAAATCTCTGAGGCACTCCACTGCCCACTCCCTTCCACTGAGAAAATTGTTCTTTTAATCCGACTCTCTGTTACCTGTTTTTTAGCCAGTTTGTAATCCACAAAAGGATATCGCCACTTATCCCATGACTTTTTACTTTTCCAAAAGCCTTTCATGAGGAACTTTGTCAAACGCCTTCTGAAAATCCAAACACACTACATCTACCGGTTCACCTTTATCCACATGTTTATTGACTCCTTCAAAAAAGTGAAGCAGATTTGTGAGGCAAGACTTGCCCTGGGTAAAGCCATGCTGACTTTGTTCCATTAAACCATGTCTTTCTATATGTTCTGTGATTTTGATCTTTAGAACACTTTCCACTATTTTTCCTGGCACTGAAGTCAGGCTACCTGGTCTGTAGTTTCCCAGATTGCCCCTGGAGCCGTTTTTAAATATTGGGGTTACATTAGCCACTCTCCAGTCTTCAGGTACAATGGATGATTTTAATGATAGGTTACAAATTTTTACTAATAGGTCTGAAATTTCATTTTTTAGTTCCTTCAGAACTCTGAGGTGTATACCATCCGGTCCAGTTGATTTACTACTCTTCAGTTTGTCAATCAGATCTACCACATCTTCTAGGTTCACCGTGATTTGGTTCAGTCCATCTGAATCATTACCCATGAAAACCTTCTCCAGTATAGGTACTTTCCCTACATCCTCTTCAGTAAACACCGAAGCAAAGAAATCATTTAATCTTTCCGCGATGGCCTTATCTTCTCTAAGTGCCCCTTTAACCCCTCGATCATCTAACGGTCCAAATGACTCCCTCACAGGCTTTCTGCTTCAGATATATTTTTTATATATCCAACTTCTTTTCAAATTCTCTCTTAGCCTGTCTTATCAATGTCTTACATTTAACTTGCCAACGCTTATGCATTATCCTATTTTCTTCTGTTGGATCCTTCTTCCAATTTTTGAATGAAGATCTTTTGGCTAAAATAGCTTCTTTCACCTCCCCTTTTAACCATGCCGGTAATTGTTTTGCCTTCTTTCCACCTTTTTTAATGTGTGGAATACATCTGGACTGTGCTTCTAGGATGGTATTTTTTAACAATGACCATGCCTCTTGCACACTTTTTACCTTTGTAGCTGCTCCTTTCAGTTTTTACAATTTTTCTCATTTTATCAAAGTTTCCCTTTTGAAAGTTTAGCCAGGAAGATGGTGGTGCCCCAGAGCCTGAGGAAGAAACTTCTGAAATGGGCTCATGGCTCCCGCTTAGCCGGTCACCCTGGGCAATTCCGTATGCTATCCACTTTACAGCATTATTACTGGTGGCCGGTCACCCCTGGGGCATCCTCCAGCCTTTACCAGCTCCAGAGGAACCTTGGACACACATCGCGACGGATTTTGTTGTTGATCTTCCCATCTCAAGCGGGAACAACACCATATGGGTCACAGTTGATCGCTTCTCAAAAATGGCGCACTTTGTGGCCTTGCCAGGGTTGCCATCTGCCCCAGAATTAGCCAAGCTATTTATATAACACATAGTATGCCTGCATGGCATGCCAAAGCATATCCTATCGGATAGGGGAATGCAGTGCATGGCTAAGTTCTGGCGAGCCCTCTGTAAAAAATTCGACATTTCTTTAGACCTAATGTCAGCATACCATCCATAGTCCAATGGTCAATCTGAGAGAACCAATCACACACTTAAGCAGTTCCTTCGCTCCTACGTCAACTCTCGACAAAGCGACTGGGCAGAACTACTTCCTTGGGCAGATTTTGCCTTGAACTCACATCCCTCAGCTGCTACTGGGTCTACACCTTTTCAAATTGTGTATGGTCGTCAGCCATTACCTCCTTTACCAATACCTCTGTCGGTGCCATCACCTGCAGCCCAGGCTTCGGCTGAAGAACTCTATCGACTCTGGAATCAGACCAAGGGCCTCCTTCAAAAAGCGGGTCAACGGGCCAAGAAATGTTATGACGCTCACCACAGAGCACCACCACAGTTCCAACCAGGAGACAAAGTCTGGCTCAGCACCAAGTTCCTCCATCTCTAACTGCCATCTGTACGATTCACCCCACGCTATATCGGGCCCTTCTCCATATCACGTCGTCTGGGACCAGTAACTTACATCCTACACTTACCTTCTTCCATGAAGATACATAATGCTTTCCACATATCTCTCTTGAAGCCACTTGTCCTCTCCGAGTTTTCTACCAAGATTCCGGATCCTCAACCTCTTGATGCCGAGGAGGATATTACATGCCAAGTGGAGGACATTCTTGTTATTCGCAAACGTGGGAAGCACTGGGAGTACCTCATATCCTGGGAAGGATATGGGCCAGAAGAAAATACCTGGGAGCCTGCTAAAAATATCTTTGACAAAGATTTATTACATCAATTTAATCTAACTCATCCTAGGAAGCCGAAACCCCTCGGAGGCGCCCTAAGAAGGGGGGGGGTACTGTTGCGTCCGTCAGTCGTAGCCGGCTGCGACCTCTGTTGCTCACCTCCTTTTTGCCTGCATCAGTAATTCTCAGACAGTTGGCGACCTCTGCCTCTCCATGCCACTCTCCTCAGCGTTCCTGGGACAGCGTGGGCAATCCTGTCTGCCATATTGAATCGGGTATTACCTAAGGCACGCGCTCGCCAGGCCCCATCTTAAACACGTCATGGCGGGAACCTCGGGAGCGTCCCCTCCACATGACGTCATCTGCCTGCGTGTATTTGAACCAGCTGGTTCAAGCTACCTACATGTTAGCAAGGACTTCCTTCCTGCTGAATTCCACTTCTTCGGAGACGTTTGCTTCGCTACGCTGAACTCATTCCTGACCAGAGACTTGACTGCTTTAGGTACCCACTCCTCGGGGACCTTGTCACGTTCTGGCTATCCGCTCCCCAGAGGGCCTCTCGCCTGGAATCTCTCTACTCCTACTTCAGGCTTGTCTGGTTCAGCCTTGTGACTTCACAACCTTCTGCTGACGGAACCTCCGGTGTACCCGTGCCTCGGGCCACTACTGCGATCGCCTCAGCAACCTTCCTTGCACACTTCAGAGTGAGTACCATCTGCTCTACTCTCAACATTTCTCCTGTGATCCTCGGCGTATCCTGCGCTGCGGGCTACTACCGGATCCTTCAGGAGATTCCAGCAAAGGAGGGATTCCCCGGCATACCGCGCTCCGCGGACCACTACTGGGAATATCATCTACGAGCCATCCATATCTATGGACTGGTGTCTATCTATCCCACTTGGAGGGATTCTCTATATTTCAGTATAATAAAATCTATTACTGTTGTGTCAGTCTCAGCTAGGCCACGCCTGTCGTGGTGAGTCCCCACAGGCCTCCTCCCTGTGGATGGAGGTCAGCTCTCACCCCATCAAGGGTCTACAAATATACCAGAATATAATAGACCTTGCAACTGACACCTAGCATGATAAAAATTGATGACACCTAATATCTATGAAAATGGGCATCATTTAAATATTCAGACTTGGTTAAATGATTGGTAGCAGACCCATAATTAGGGCTGTGATTGGACAAATTATGTGTCAATAAGAATAATGATGAGATGTAAGAATGCTTGTCATCAGGGTTACATGTCCTGTTAATGAAAGATATTAGGGATGAGCCCCGGGGGCTGAGAGGAGAGTGGATGAATAGAGCAACGTTGCTATAGCCATGTAGAATTTAACGCTAATAAATATAAATATGAAGTGTTGCATAAATTTCTTTCTCCACTAAGAGAAGTGAAATTAACAGTTGCTCGATGAAGATATTTAACAACCAGGTTCCCCCCACAGCTGAGAATAGGCTGGGAGGTATTTTTGTTTGGATCATAAATCTTGTTATACGACAGATTCATTCACTTGATCTGAAGTTGGCCAGACCATATCAGTCCCATTACAATGACTTACCTAGATTTGTGTTTCATCAGGGTAGAAACTTGAGGGACCTTTTAGCGTCCTCTGAATTGAGTCCTGTTAGACTGTCTCCTTGTGGTCAGTGTCATGCCTGCTTTTTCTCTTGTTTACTTTCCATATTCGTACATCCAAAAACAAGAAATGTATACTACAGCCTCTGACTGTCATTCCACAGGAGTTATTATGTCATCTGTCCTGCCTTTTACTTTATAATGGGAAGTCTACTCATATGTTAAAAACTAGAATTTTTGAGCATTGTAGTTGTATCTGTCATTCCGTATTGAAAGCTCCTGTGGATGTCTATTGGTTACAAATGCACCATAATGTTTCAGACCTGAGATTCTTTGTTATCAAGGTGGCAATATATCACCTTCGTGATGAGAATTTTTCTATTTGATTTTACAATTGATGAACATGCTAAAAGAACAACATCATTTATGGTGAGATCTTATTTGTTTGTTATATTCTTTCTATTGATTGTAGCTATTTTCTGATTGTCCTTTAAATTGTTTATATCATTTATTTTATCAATAACTCTAAATAAAAAGTCCTAACACTCTCTATTGAATGCCGTTTCTGCATCCACTGCCACCAACAAAGAAGGTAGTGTCTGACATCTGGCCCACCATATCAAGTCCAGCACCCTTTGAATGTTATCTGCCCCCATCCTACCTGGTATAAACCTAGAATGATCATTGTGCACCAGGTATGGCAACAGAAACTCAAGACGGATGGCCAAGATTTTTGCCAAACGTTTAAGGTCTGTATTAATTAAAGATATCAGACAGTAAGAGTCACATAAAATGGTATCCTTCTTGTCATCCCTGCAACATTGTAATTGGAGGCCAAATTTTTATCTCCCAATAGTGAATTATATGTACACGTAAGCAAGGAAATCAATAAGATAGCAAAAGTTTGATACCCATCAATAACAGGGGCCTTCCCTATTTTCAACTCTTTTATTGCTTGGGAGACCTCCTGTAATTTCTTTATTTAGGAGCCTCTGTTGAGTGTTAGTTAAGCAGGGGAATGGGAAATCCGCAAGATAATTGTCCACTTCCAAATTCAGTATAGAGGTATCAGCACTATACAACTCTTCATAAAATTGCTTGAATCTATGCCTTAGCTGGGCAATATCATAAATAAATATCCAGCTTTATCTTTAATTTTAAATATTTGTCCCTGAGAAATCTGTGCCTGAGAGTCCTTGCTAATAATTTCTCCAACCTTTTTCCCATATTCAAAATATTTTTGTTTAGATATATTTAATTGCATAGAGATTTCAGCCTGTTGTATTTCCAATTTTTTAAGATTTTGTGGTCTGAGTCTTATGCAAATGTTATAAGTCCCGTTTCCTCCAATTGTAACCTATTTTTTGTATTCTCTTTCTTTTTATAGCTGGATCAAGATATTAAATGTCCCCGGACCACCGCTTTGAGGCAATCCCAAACTACTACAAAAGAAACTTCCCCGTTATCATTGGTGGCAGATATATTCTTGAA
The DNA here is from genome assembly GCF_901001135.1 of Rhinatrema bivittatum. Taxonomy (NCBI): domain Eukaryota; kingdom Metazoa; phylum Chordata; class Amphibia; order Gymnophiona; family Rhinatrematidae; genus Rhinatrema; species Rhinatrema bivittatum. The sequence continues at coordinate 4,995,173 of NC_042622.1, forward strand.
TAACTGTCTCTAATTTCTTATACAATTCTTTATCATCAAATAAAGCATCATTCATCCTCCAAAATCTTCTCCCAGTATCATGTTGTTGCAGAGCAGTATCATATATAATTGAGGCATGATCTGACCTTGTGATAGATCTCATGTCAGTTGTATGCAGTCTAGAGGTTAATGTCTTATCTATCAAAAAAATATTATTTCTCAAGTAGGAATTGTGAGGATGAGAAAAAAAATGTATAATCCCTCTCCAATGCATATAGAAATCTCCATGCATCCAACACCCCCATTCTGGTAATCAGCAACTTCAGGCCAGTGACATTTTTTTTTTTGCCGCCGACCATGACCTCTTGAATTATCAAGATAGGGATTTAAAGTAATATTAAAATCTCCTCCAATTATCACCTGACCTTATGCTTTATTAACCCCTTTCCGGTCCACACAAAATATATTTGTCAGTGAGCCTATTGTATTGTGTTTTCTCGCCCTGAAAGGGGTTAAAAGCATATCAGAGATAGTTTGAAAAAAGGAATTTTGATCAGTATTAGGGCCATACTCATTTAGAAGTGTAAACGTTTCTGAAGGAGTAACCATTTTAATCAGAATATGTCTCCCATAGTCATCCTTGCTTAGTACTTGAAAATCCGCACATATATTTTTTGAAATCAAAATACCTACTCCCCCATAGTTATGTTTTAGGGAATTAGATGTCAAAAAGACTTTCAGGAAACCCTTACTGTTTAACAATCTTTCTTGCTTTCATCCTGCTAGACCAGTTATTACAAATGGGATTTCCCTCCTCCAAAGTAAATGCAGACAGGGCACACACCTTTTTCATGACCTCATTTGGATATAAAGGAACATGAGAACATAAGAACATGCCATACTGCATCAAACCAAGGGTCCATCAAGCCCAGCATCCTGTTTCCAACAGTGGGAAATCCAGGCCATAAGACCCTGGCAAGTACTAAAAAACTAAGGGGTGGATTTTCAAAGGGTTACACGCGTTATATTAGGCACGCGAATCCGAAAACCCGCTCCTGCGTGCGCCGAGCCTATTTTGCATAGGCCCAGCGACGCACACAAGCCCCGGGACGCGCGTATGTCCCGGGGCTTGAAAAAATGGGTGGGGAATGGGCGGGGCGGGGGTGGGACCGAGGCCTCCAGCACGGTAGTTGTGCCAGTGCGCGCAACCTATGCCTGCCCAGAGGCAGGCGCAACTTCGTCAATAAGGTCGGGGGGTTTAGATAGGGGTGGGGGGCGGGTTAGGGAGGGGAAGTTGGGGAGGCGGAGGGAACAGGGAAAGCCATCGGGGCTCCCCTTGGGCTCGGCGCGCGCAAGGTGCACAAATGTGCACCCCCCTTGCGCGCGCTGGACCCTGGATTTTATAACATGCGCGCGGCTACGCGCACATGTTTTAAAATCAGGCGTAGGTTTAAAAATCTGGCCCTAAGTCTATCCCATATTACTGTTGCTAGTTATAGCAGTGGCTATTTTCTTAGTCAACCTTAATTAATAGCAGGGTAATGACTTCTCCTCTAAGAACTTATCCAATCCTTTTTTAAACACAGCTATACTAATGGCACTAACCACATTCCTCTGGCATCAAATTCCAGAGTTTAATTGTGTGTTGTTGAAAAATAACTTTCTCCGCATTAGTTTTTTTTTAAATGTGCCACATGCTAACTTCATGGACTGCCCCCTAGTCCTTCTATTATCCGAAAGAGTAAATAACCGATTCACATTTACCCATTCTAGACCTCTCATGATTTTAAACACCTCTATCATATCCCCCCTCAGCCATCTCTTCTCCAAGCTGAAAAGTCCTAACCTCTTTAGTCTTTCCTCATAGGGGTGCTGTTCCATTCCCTTTATCATTTTGGTAGCCCTTCTCTGTACCTTCTCCATCTCAATTATATCTTTTTTGAGATGCGGCGACCAGAATTGTACACAGTATTCAAGGTGCGGTCTCACCATGGAGCGATACAGAGGCATTATGACATTTTCTGTTTTATTCACCATTCCCTTTCTAATAATTCCCAAAATTCTGTTTGCTTTTTTGACTGCCACAGCACACTGAACCGACGATTTCAATGTGTTATCCACTATGACGCCTAGATCTCTTTCTTGAGTGGTAGCTCTTAATATGGAACCTAACATTGTGTAACTATAGCAAGGGTTAATTTTCCCTATATGCATCACCTTGCACTTATCCACATTAAATTTCATCTGCCATTTTGATGCCCAATTTTCCAGTCTCACAAGGTCTTCCTGCAATTTATCACAATCTGCTTGTGATTTAACTACTCTGAATAATTTTGTATCATCTCCAAATTTGATTATCTCACTCGTTGTATTTCTTTCCAGATCATTTATAAATATATTGAAAAGTACAGATCCCAATACAGATCCCTGAGGCATTCCACTGCCCACTCCCACTGAAAAATTGTCCATTTAATCCTACTCTCTGTTTCTTGTCTTTTAGCCAGTTTGTAATCCACAAAAGTATATTGCTACCTATCCCATGACACTTTACTTTTCCTAGAAGCCTCTCATGAGGAACTTTGTCAAACGCCTTCTGAAAATCCAAGTACACTACATCTACCGGTTCACCTTTATCCACATGTTTATTGACTCCTTCAAAAAAGTGAAGCAGATTTGTGAGGCAAGACTTGCCTTGGGTAAAGCCAAGCTGACTTTGTTCCATTAAACCACGTCTTTCTATATGTTCTGTGATTTTGATGTTTAGAATACTTTCCACTATTTTTCCTGGCACTGAAATCAGGCTAACCGGTCTTGTTTCCCGGATCGCCCCTGGAGCCCTTTTTAAATATTGGGGTTTACATTAGCTATCCTCCAGTCTTCAGGTACAATGGATGATTTTAATGATAGGTTACAAATTTTACTAATAGGTCTGAAATTTCATTTTTCAGTTCCTTCAGAACTCTGGGGTGTATACCATACAGTCCAGGTGACTTACTACTCGTCAGTTTGTCAAACAGGCCTACCACATCTTCTCGGTTCACTGTGACTTGCTTCAGTCCATCTGAATCATTACCGATGAAACCTTCTCCGGTACGGGTATCTCCCCAACATCCTCTTCAGTAAACACCGAAGCAAAGAACTCATTTAATCTTTCCGCGATGGCCTTATTTTCTCTAAGTGCCCCTTTTAATCCCTCAATCATCTAATGGTCCAACGACTCCCTCACAGGCTTTCTGCTTCGGATATATTTTTTAATTTGCTTTATTAATTATTTACTGTGAGTTTTGCCTCTACGGCCAACTTCTTTTCAAATTCTCTCTTAGCCTGTTCCTATCAATGTCTCACATTTAACTTGCCAACTCTTATGCATTATCCTATTTTCTTCTGTTGGATCCTTCTTCCAAATTTTTGAATGAAGATCTTTTGGCTTTAAAAAGCTTCTTTCACCATCACCTTTTAACCATGCCGGTAATCGTTTGCCTTCCTTCCACCTTTCTTAATGTGTGGAATACATCTGGACTGTGCTTCTAGGATGTATTTTTTTAACAATGACCACACCTCTGCACATTTGTTAACTTTGTAACTGCTCCTTTCATTTTCTTCTAACTATTTTTCTCGTTTTATCAAAGCCAGTAGTCCTCTGTCTCCAGCAAAACTACAGGCAAGCTCCCTTGACTACAACCTCTTCTAAGGCTGATGGAGCATGCTTTGGTGAAAGCACTTGTTTGCTAGTCAGGAGTAATGTGACCTTTAAGGTGGTTACCTTTGCAGCTATGGCTAGAAGTAGGCAAGGCTTCCCCTGCATTGCTCCCCCTTGAGTAATTATTGCTGTAGCTATGAAGTGGGCAGGTTAGCCCTCCATGCTTCCCTTGAATTATTGATGCTGTGCCTAGGAAGCAGGCAGATTAGCCCTGCATGCTCCCCTTGGAATGATTAATGCTATGGCTATGAAGCAGGCAGGTTAGCCCTACATGCTTCATTTGTACAATTGATGCTATGACTATAAAGCAGACAGGGTCAGCCTTGCATGCTCCTCTTGAAGGTTAAAGCTTTGGCTATAAAGCAAGCAGGTGGCAGGTTGGCAGGCTCCCCCTTAAGAGGTGGAGAGGCAGTGTTGCTCCTGGACCAGACAGCCACCAAAGTTTGATTTCTCCCCTCCCAGCAAGGTTTTCTCCCAGAACCTACCCTGGGGGAACCCTGGAAGTTATAATCCTAGTTCTAGGGAATAACCCAGGCCCTCAGGCAGGTCTGTGGAGCCTCTAGAGAGCAGTTCCTTGATAATGGAACCTGGCAACCCTTGTTAAAAAAAAAAAAAAAGGAATGATGCTGCAATTATGCTCCTTCTCACTCTCTCTCCTCTTTCTGGCTGCATTTGTGTGTACTTCTTCTGTTTCACATTGTCTTTATTTAGCAGCTGAGTCTTAACTAGTTAAAATAAGTAGTATGTATGAGATCAATGTAATTCAAATAGCTCCATCCTAATAGCAAGCATGTTCACTCCTTTTAAAAGTGCTTTCAACTAACCTAATGGAAAACCACACAATTAAATCAGAATGTAGTCAGCTCACCTTTTTTTTTTTTTTTTTTTTAAGACTGGCATATGCCCAGCTGCAAGGCACACCTAAGAGCTGATTTGTTTTAGAGAATGTTGCATTTAGCTGTAGGCCACTCCTCCTTTGATGGTGACTGGCAATCACAGCTCCATCAGCCCTTAAGATGGCACGTGCAACTCGTAGTACTGCAGTGATTCAAACTCACTTAGCATGTGTTGTATTGAGCTTGGGATACTGCTGAGAAGGCTCCGGCTGTGAAGTTAAGCAAGGACCCAGCCTTGCGGAGGCCGCTGCCTCAAAGGTAAAAGTTAGGGCAGGACATCTCGAAGGCAAGAGCCATCATTGGATCCCTCAAGCTAGGTAAAAGTAATTGAGAGCCGGAGCTATTGGCCTGATCCAGGGCAGATACCACAGAATCTGAACAGTTCAGAACCAATCAGGCGAAAAGAATCTGGTTGTCCTGAGGGGCAATGCTACGGGCCAGCCCCAGGATGATATCCAAGGAAAGCCCCCTTTTAGTCCCCCAAAAGGCCCAAGAGGGGCTATAGGTTCCCCTGGCTGGAAACTCTTGCCCCAGAGCTTGAGGTTAAGCTACAAAGCTCAGTTGCAGGGCCCTGCGAGTTCTTGTCTCATAGGTCCCGGAAGAAGCAAACCCATCTTGCCTCCATAAGCAGCCACTGAGGGTGAATCCTAAACCCCTGTAAAGGGACTCAAGTCCGTCTTCCAGGTGTCCTGGAGGAAAAAAAGGAGCTAGCATTACATGTTGAAGACCTCTATATAATATGCCCTTTCCAGGGAAAGGGAACTGTCATCCCTCTTTTTTCTAGGATAACAGCGTGAGAAATTTCACTTGCTCCCGCAAATTCCCTTTGGCAATGGAAGGGGACCCTTTCCACCAGGGTAGCGAGAAATCATCAAGGATGCCCCCTGTATTTTCCCATTCCCTGTACATACCTGGATCAGCCCAGACTCCTGGGTTTTACCTCCCCTCCAGCAGGCGGAGACAGAGAAATATTTTGTGGACTCTGTTGTATACCCTTGAGGTGCCACCTAGAGTCTGTCAGTATTCTTCTGTCTCCAGCAGGTGGAAGAGGTGCTTTCCTTGAGTCTGGTGGTTTCCGTCAGGATTTAGATTTTCTCAGTCGGCACCAGTTGGATCCAGGGGAGTGGGAACTCTCCAACGAGGCTTTTCGTCTTCTGTGCAAGCGTTGGACCATGCCCTCCATGGATCTCATGGCGACGTACCGCAATGCCAAGGCTCCTCGATTCTTCAGTCGGTGACGAGAATTGGGAGCAGAAGGAGTAGATGCTCTGGTCCTGCCCTGGCCAAGGGACGTTCTGTTGTATGTCTTTCCACTGTGGCCATTGGTCGGAAAAATGCTGCGCCGCATCAAAGTTCATCCAGGCACAGTGATTCTAGTGGCTCCGGAATGGCCACGGCGTCCGTGGTTTGTGGATCTTCTGACTCTAGAAATCGACGGTCCGCTGAGATTTCGTCCGTCCCCAACTCTTTTGCGTCAGGGCCCCATCTGTTTCGGCTAGGTAGATTGCTTCTGTCTAGCAGTATGGCTTTTGAAAGGCAGAGGTTGAGAACGAGGGGTTACTCCCCTGTGGTTATCGCCACACTCTTGCATTCCCATAAAACCTCTACCTCCAGAGCCTACATTAGAGTTTGGGGAGTGTTTCAATCCTGGTGTTTGGATCGTAACATTCGTCCTTCCAGGGCCTCAATTCCGGAGGTAGTGGAATTTCTACAGGCGGGATTGTCCAAGGGTTTGGCCTTTAATTCCCTGTGAGTTCAGGTGGCGGCGTTAGGTTGTTTTCGAGGTAAGGTGCAGGGGGGTGGCTAGGTTTCTGAGAGGGGTTAAGCACTTGCGCCCTCCGGTTAAAAATCCCTGCCCTTCCTGGAAACTTAATTTAGTTCTCCGCACCCTTTGTATGGCTCCCTTTGAACCCCTGAAGCGTGTGACTCTGAAGGACCTCACTTTGAAAATTGTATTTCTAGTAGCTATTGCATCGGCGAAGTTGCGTTCATGCCTGCTCTTGCCCTCGCTCCACCCTCTCTACATCTGTGGTGACTCCCTTCGGGTCTGATGGACAGTTGCTGCCACGGCTTCTCCTCGCCGTTTCTTCCCGGAGTCCCCGGGCTGGCCTGATGCTGCGGATCCGCCCATGTTCCTGATGACGTAGGGCACGCTGTGCGCGCACTCCGAAGTTTGTACCAGCAAGGGGGCGAACCTCGGGGTCATCCCCCCATAGTGACGTCATCCGCTTCCAACATAAAAGGTCTTTGCTTACGCTTATGAATCGAGTTAGCAAGGGATTGATTGCGGGGATCATCTCGACCCACTTCATTCTCCGCTGCTCTGCCTCTTTGAACTTACCAGGGGTACCCGCTCCTCGGGGGCCCCGCTCTCTCCTCTTGTTTTCAGATTGCTAAGACGGGATCCAGTACTCGCTCTCGAGGGCCTACGTCCCTGAACGCTCAGAAGACTCCCTTTTGCCTGGAAGCGATCGCAGACGTGAACATGTGAGTTTCTATTCCAGTTGCATATAGGAACCGGTACTTGCTCCTCGAGGGCCCATGTTCCTAGAACTCTGAAGATTCTCTTCTGTCTAAGACGCTATCACAGGTATGGAGATCATGAGTTATTGTTGAATATGGAGGCATAGAACACACTTGAGGCAGCTTTCATGGCAGGCAGGAAGAGAGAAGGGCTGAGCCCTCACGAGGCTCTTCCTTTTATTGTACATTCATACAAAGGCAGATGATGTGTCATTACATGATTGGCTACTTTCCCATAGCAACAGACGAGTCCCTACACTATTGGTTTTGGCTCAGGGGGTGTGCACGGATCATATCATTGGCTGCTGAAATCTATACCTCCTGACTTTGTCCTGCCTCTGACTAGGGAACACCCAGCCCTACTTTCAGGCTATCAGGAATAATTATAAGCCAGAGAAATACATGACAGTCAGGTATCCTTTATTACAGATTGCAGATAGGAACCGGTACTGGCTCCTTGAGGGCCCATGTTTCTAAAACCCTCCAAAGACTCTCTTCTATTTCAGAAGTTATTTCATACACAGATATTGTGAGTTCTTATTTCAGTTTGCATATAGGAACCAGTACTCGCCTAGAGGCTCCTGTTCCTGAATATACTAACTATTCTCTATTGCCTAGAAACCATTACAGAGATAGATAATTGTGAGTTACCATTGCTCTATCAGAGCTGTCCCTGGAACCAGGTACTCGCTCCTCGAGGGCCTAACTCTCTCCAGCTACTGAGCCTTCTTATTAATCTATGTGAGTGTATCATCTACTTCTGGGTATGTATCCAGCATACCCTGTCTACTCACTATCTATGAGTCTCTCTCTACAGCTCAGCAAACCCGGAGATAGCAGTTCCAGGATCTGAGGGACTTCAGCCCTGCCGGGCACATCAGCTCATTACTGCCACCTCTGGTGGTTCTACCACCTGTCTAATAAAGAACTATCTGTGTCGGTCTCCATACTCCAGCCTAGCCGGTGGTCCCTCTCATGATATCCTCCTGAGGGCGCTGCCATCGGCCCAAGGATTCACCATTCTACATTAGAGTGCTCATCTCTCACACATCAAGAGCTAAGTACAACAAACTGCTACCTTGCAGTCTATCCTCTACTGTTGCTAACATCTCCTTCCTCAGGAAACTGTATCATAACCAATTGCTGCTTCTTAGCAGGAACCCATACAGGTGGCCAACATCTCTCTTCAGGGGAACTCTCGTATATCAGGTTGCCACTCTGTGAGGAGATCCATAACAGATACTAACTCCTCTCCTCTGGAAGAACAGATCTTATATGGTTGCTGACCTCTCCCCTCTGGGGAGCATCTCCATAACAGTTTGCCAACAGATTGCTAATCCTAGCAGCTCCTACAACAGATAGCTACTCCACAGTCCTAACCTGTAACAGATTGCTAATCCTAGCAGAGTCGCTATCAGATTGCTAGCTCCTCCCCTCTGGGGGAGCAAAGCTCAACAGGATTGCTAACTCCTCCCCTTGGGAGGAGCAAATCCTAACAGACTGCCAACTCCTAGCAGAAAAGATATCAAAAGATATCAGTCGCTAACAGATTGCTAACTCCTAGCAGAAAAGATAACAGGCGAGGCGTGTTTCAGAGCTCCAGGCTTTATCTTGCAGAGATCCTTTCTTAAGGATTTCGGAAGCAGTTGTTTCATTACGAACGGTTCCCTCCTTTCTCCCGAAGATGGTCTCTGCTTTTCATTTGAATCAGTCAGTGGAGCTTCCTTCCTTCACAGGTCTGGACTCCTCTACACCAGAGGCCAGGGATTTGCAGAAGCTGGATGTAAAGAGGGTGTTGTTACGTTACCTGGAGGTTACGAACAGTTTTCATGTTTCGGGCCATCTGTTCGTCTTATGGAGTGGACCCAGAAGGGGTCATAAAGCTTCTAAGGCCACTATCGCACGTTGGCTGAAGGAGGCTATTATTTCGGCATACCTTGTACAGGGTCGTCCGATTCCGGTCGGGCTTAAGGCTCATTCAACACGCTCGCAATCGACTTCGTGGGCTGAATGCCAACAGGTCACGCCGCAAGAGATTTGTAGGGCGGCTACCTGGAAATCTACACATACTTTCGCGAGACATTATTGACTTGATGTCCAGGCACCAGATCCCAGTTCATTCGGAGCTAGTGTCCGAGCGGGACTCTCGCAGTCCCACCTGGTTAGGGAAGCTTGGGTACATCCCAGGAGTCCGGGCTGATCCGGGTACGTACAGGGAAAGGAAAATTGGTTCTTACCTGCTAATTTTCGTTCTTGTAATACCATGGATCAGCCCAGAGTCCCACCCAGGGAGAGTCCGCTCGGCCAGTGGTTAGCCAATTGTTTGCTGTAAGATACATAATGCCCCCCTTTTCAGGGTAAGGATTCTAGGGCATAGTTTGGTTTTCATCAGTTACATGTTTTTCATTACCTCTGCTCTTCGGGGGGAGGTTGTTCAGGAAAAGTCAATTTTTATTATCGTTCTGCTTGGGTAGAGTGGAATACTGATAGACTCTAGGTGGCACCTCAGAGGTATATGACAGAGTCCACAAAAAATGTCTCTGTCTCCGCCTGCTGGAGGGGAGGTAAAACCCAGCAGTCTGGGCTGATCTGTGGTACTACAGGAACGAAAATTAGCAGCTAAGAACCGATATTCCTATATAATTTGCTTTCTCTCTGATGTTTAGAATCTGTTCTTGTTGTGGGCAGGATATTGTTTTCCAATAGACATTACTCAATTCTCCTGTTCTGTTTCTGTGTGTGGCTCAATAATCTTACAAAAAACGTCTCCAATAGTTAGTCATCTTATTTCTACTGGTTCTTACTCTTTCTGGAGTGCTGTAGTATTATTTTGCTAGTTATTAATTTTGAAATCCCTATGTGTTTTTAAAAGAGGGTCACACCAGACTCTCTGGGTGTGGTATAACAGGTTGCTTAGTAAGTGGTAATCAAGCCAAGCACTATTAAGTCCAGTTACACATAATATTCTAGCACAGTGTACCTGGTTCCAGCATCGCTTACCTAGTGCTTCCATTTTTATTGGTTTGATCTACAGGCCACCAACTCAAACAGAAGAACTGGACTTAGAATGTTGCGTTTGCCGCACTGCCATGGCTGATTCAGTGCTGTGCTGTTTCTTGCAGCCCGGGTTGCCACCGCCGCTGCAGTCTTTGCGGCTGAGTGCCGCCAACGCCACTTCCTCCTTCTCAATGTGTGCTCCACCGGTGTTGTTGCTTCTGTGTGGCGGGGAGCCGCCACTGCTGCCATCATCTTCGTGGCCTGGGATGCCGCCAACACCTGTTCCTGCTCTGGATGTTCCAGTCCTTGTTCCCAAGTTCTGCCTTTCAGCTCCTCTCTTGTCCTTCCTCCATGTGTGCCAGCATCGTGGTCCATGACCAGCCCACGGCGAGTTGTGTAGGGTGCCTCCTCACACAAGGCCTGTCTCCAAGTCCATCTTCACTGGGTCAAGTCCTCAGAGGCCATCCTTGTTTTAGAGTTCCAAGTTTCAAGTTCCAAATCAAGTTCCAAGTTCTTAGTCATGTTCCTAGTTCTGGTCTCGTAGAGGTGGTCCAGTTATCGGATCTCCTTGTTCTTTGTTTCAAGCCATGTTCCTCATTCCAAGCCATGTTCCTCGTTCGAAGGAATGTCCTGGCTCCCATCCTCATCTAAGTCTCAGTCCAGAGCCTGTCTTGCTCCTGGTGTGTCCGTGACCAGCTTATGGGCTGAGTAGGGTGCACTGCGGTGTAGTGCCCATTGAAGCTGAACTCTAACTTGAACCTGAGCCTTCATCCATGTTCCTCATCCCCAGAGCCTTCGTCCATGTTCCTCGTCTCCAGAGCCTTTGTCCTACTTCCAAGTCTTCGTCCAAGTTCCTAGCCTTCAGTGTCTTCGTCCACGTTCCTCGTCATGCCATGTATTGTCCTCTGCCTTCATCTGTCCTGATGCAGTTGTTGTTCCTAGCGGAAGGTCCAAAAGGGCTTTTGAGGGGCTGGAGGGCTATCCCAGAGACCAGCATTGGATTGTTGGTTCTCACTCTGCATTCAGGTTCAGCGGAGGTCTGAGAACCACGTTCCAAGTCCAAGCTTCGTTCCATGTCCAAATTACGTTCCAAGTCCAGCCCATGCCTGTATATGTTCACTCCTCGCAGTGCGTACCTTGGAGCTCCGTCCTGAGGTCGTGCTGTGGTTCAAGGACTCACTTTCTCTCAAGCAAGCAATCGCAGCCCAATGCTCGCAACATATTGCGAAGGCCATGAGCTTGGTGAGCATGTTCCTTCAATGGGCCTATGATTCCTGGATTCATTGCTTTAGTTCTGAACCTTGTCCAAGTCTTGTTTGCTTTTGAATTCTTTTTTGTTCTATGACCCATAGGAGGCGCCTGCATCTGTTTTATAATTTTTTAAAGAGCTGCAGGAGACACCTGCACCCAGGTTTCCTCAAGTTTTTCAGTCCATTCCTAGAACTTTTCTATGACCCGCAGGATGCACTTGCAATAGTTCCTGCAACTTTTTTTTTAAGACCTGCAGGAGGCGCCTGCATTTGTTCCTGGGTTTTTTTGACCTGCAGGAGGCGCCTGCACCCAGTCGTGCTCAAATTTTTCAGCACATCTAAGTCTTCTGGTTCTCTCTTCACCTTGTCTGCCTACAACCCACTGGAAGCATCTGCATCCAATCCTCACTCAAGTTCTGCAGTTGATTCAAGTTCTTGTGTTTTTCTTTTCAGCTTCAGCTTCTGCTTACACAGCCTTCATTCTGCCTCCACTCATGCTTCAAGCCACCAATTTTGTTGCAAGCTTTAGGTTATATCATTAATTCAGTCATCAGCTTGCTTCAACTTTTCATTTATGTTCCAGTCTCTTGCCCTGCATTGCACAAGCCATCAATTATGCTTTAGCCATCAGTCTTGCCTTGCCAACCTTCAGCCCTGGATCATGGATAATAAATGACTGTGGCTCTTCCGGATATTTCCTGCCTTCTGATATTCAACCTAAAGAATCACCTGCATTTAAAAGGTCCTAGATTTGTGATGTCATCATAATTGGAATCCCGCAGGGGAGCAACCAAATTTTTAAGACCCAGAGGTGTAAGGAGCAATCTCCAACCCCAAAGAACATCTGCCATGATTATTTTGAAGCTTCCATGCTCCAACACTATTCCCCTGCTCTGTGCTCCAAAATAACATCTGCTAGTGGCGATCTTGGGCCTCATTGCCAATTGCTGACTCCTCTTCAGAAGAGCTTTTATCCCAGGACAAGCAGGATGCTTGTCCTCACATATGGGTGACATCGGTAATGGAGCCCTATGTACGGAAAAACTTCTTTAAAAGTTTCCATGAAATTTTTGAATGGCACCGGAGTGCCTACTGAGCATGCCCAGCATGCCATGATATTCCCTGCCACAGGGGTCTCCCTTCAGTCTTCTTTTTTCCACGAAGCCGTTAGCATCGCGGGCTAATTGGAGTCCTGAGGTGATTTTCACCTATCGAAAAAAATTCATATTTTCGGAAAAAATTTACTCCATCCGCAGGGGTTTCCCTTAGTATAACTTTTTCCGTTTTCGATTCCCGGCCGGGAACGATATTTTTGGGGTTATCGCCGTCGACGGCTGTCCGGCGCCATGGCCTCGGGCTTCAAAAAGTGCCCAAACTGTGTGAGGACAATGTCGATTACCGACCCTCACTTTTGAATGTGTTCTTTGCTTAGGCAAAGATCACAATATCCAAACATGTAAATCATGTGCGGAAATGACAGCGAAAGGTCGTCGTCTAAGGGCCGAAAAAATGGAGCAGTTATTTAATATCCAATTGCTTCCAAGGCCTTCGACCTCAGCGCAATCTTCTCCATCTACTTCAGTCCGTCAATTGATACTGAAGCAAAAACGTCCAGAAGCGGGAGATGCCTCAACACCATCCCCTTCAATTTCCTCAAAAGCATCGACCTCGGGGAGCGACAAGCAAAAAGAAAAACACCGCCACCGGCATCGGAGACGCCAGGTAACGATGACCAAGAATCCATCGGAAGGCACGGCCTCGCCTGCAAAGAAACCCCGGACGGGGACTGAGGCTCCGAGGCCTAGTGAAGGGCGATCCCCACCGATATCGGTGACGGGCTCCATACCTCCTCAGGGCTCTGAGGAGGTATTGGCATCGCCAACACCGCCTCCCTCCACAGCTGCTCTGTTATCACCAGCTGTGAGAGTGGAACTTGACTTCTTTATTCGTCAAGCGGTGCAACAGGCTCTGCACGATGCGATTCCGCCTCAGCCATTGACAACTCCACCGATGCCCATTCCATCACCGAGAGAGCCAGCACCATCGATGCCGCAGACACCGACGAGGACACGGGAACCGGTCCCGATGCCTACTCCCGTACCTTCACCGGTGCCACAGGTACCTCCATCGATACCTCCACCGGTACCACCGATACCTACACCAGTGCCCACACCGATATCTCCGATGCCAGCACCGGTGCCCAAGGAGGATGTATCCGGGTTACATCCAGTTTTTACCAAACTGGACACACTCCTGGACATCCTCACTAAGAAAATACCAGTGGAACCGATTCCAGGCCCATCTGGAGTGCCAAGACCCTCAAGGCCTCGTTCTCCGGTCTTACCATCTCGACCTATGCAGCCAATCCCTCATCACACACATGAGATACCTGTGGACACCAGCTCTGATTTTTCTTCTGATGAGGAAATATTTTCAGAGCCTTCTCCGCCTGATGACCACAGGAAATCGCCTCCTGAGGACCTCTCCTTCACCAATTTTGTTAAAGAAATGGCTGACACCATTCCTTTTCCCATTCAAACAGAGGTGGATGCACGTCAAAAGACCTTGGAAGTCCTCCAGTTTGTGGACCCTCCCAAGGAAATGCTGGCAGTCCCTGTCCATGAGGTGTTCCAGGAACTGCAATATAGGATTTGGGAGCATCCAGGTTCGGTGTCAGCAGTAAATAAGAGAGCAGAGTCAACCTACCTAGTGCAACCTATTCCAGGGTTCCAGAAAATACAGTTGCCTCACCAGTCAGTGGTCGTTGAATCCGCTCAGAAGAAGGCGAAGCGGCAAAAGTCACACTCCTCTGTACCACCTGGAAAAGAGAGTAGGCTTCTGGATAACCTGGGAAGGAAAATCTTTCAAGGTTCAATGCTGGTTTCAAAAATTTCATCCTATCAATTATATAAGAACCAGTACCAAAGGAACCTTTGGAAACAGGTTCAGGAACTCTCTCTCTCTCTTCCTGAGCAATATCAGGAATCCTTACAAGACATCATACATAAAGGCCTCGACTCTGGTAAACATGAGGTTCGAGCAACCTATGATTGTTTCGAAACTGCTGCACGGTTATCAGCATCGGGTATTGCGGCAAGAAGATGGGCATGGCTCAAAGCCTCTGATCTGCGCCCAGAGGTTCAGGAACATTTGGCAGATCTGCCTTGCTTGGGGGATAATCTCTTTGGTGAGAAAATTAAGGAAGCTGTGGCAACCCTGAAGGACCACACTGAAACATTGAAACAATTATCTTCTCAACCACAAGAGACTCAGCCTTCCACCAGGAAGTTTCCAAGGCGTGACACTCGACGGCCTTATTATCGCCCACGTCGATATTACCCCCCAACAGGTAGAGCCAGAACTAGTCGGCCAACGCAACGCCAGCAGCCTAGACAAAGGCCTGCAGGCGCTCAACCACCTCCACAGACGGCCACTACATCTGGTTTTTGAAAAGCCCCAGAGAGCAGCAGCCAGATCAACCCATTCCCAGAAACACCAGTAGGAGGTCGAATACAATACTTCCACAACTATTGGACCTCCATCACCACCGACCAGTGGGTGTTATCCATCACAACTCACAGTTACAGATTGGATCTCCTTACTGTCCCAAAAGAAAATCTACCACTTCAATCTTGGACAATAAATCAACATTCCATAATTCTTCAAACAGAATTATCCACCCTTCTGAGAGCCAGGGCCATAGAACCAGTTCCTGGGCCTCAAAAGGGCAGAGGATTCTACTCCAGATATTTCCTCATTCCCAAAGAAAACAGGAGGCCTTCGTCCCATTCTAGACCTCAGACAACTCAACAAATTTCTCAAAAAAGAAAAATTCAGAATGGTGTCCCTAGGCACCATTCTACCTCTTCTTCAAAGGGGAGATTGGCTCTGCTCTCTGGATCTTCAAGATGCATACGCTCACATCCCCATCTTTCCTCCTCATCGCCAATACCTACACTTTCGGGTACTGGATCAGCATTTTCAATACAGAGTGCTGCCATTCGGCCTTGCATCAGCACCACGAGTATTCACAAAGTGCATGGCTGCAGCAGTGGCACACCTCCACAAGCAAAGAGTGCACGTGTTCCCTTATCTGGACGATTGGCTCATCAAAAGTCAATCTAAAGAAGGAGCTCTCACTTCTCTCAAGCTCACCATCCAAGTGCTTCACTCCTTGGGATTTCTCATCAACTACCAGAAATCCCATCTGTCACCAACTCATCTGATACAGTTCATAGGTGCAGAACTGAACACTGCAATAGCAACAGCTTTTCTTCCAAGAGACCGTGCTCAAACACTTGTCCTGTTGACTCACAATCTTCGCAACCAATTCCAGGTAACAGCTCACCAGTGCCTCATTCTTCTAGGGCACATGGCTTCCACAGTTCATGTAACCCCCATGGCCAGATTGACCATGCGATTACTGCAATGGACACTCAAAACACAGTGGATACAAGCCACTCAACCAATGTCCACTCCCATTCATATCACACCAGAACTCAGATCTGCACTCATCTGGTGGACATCAATGAACAACCTGCTCAAAGGCCTACCTTTCCAGCAACCAGTTCCACAAGTGACTTTGACTACAGATGCATCCACCTTAGGGTGGGGAGCACACATTGGTCATCTAAAGACACAGGGCAAGTGGACACAGCTCTCTTTTCAAATAAACTTCCTGGAGCTTCGAGCTATACGCTATGCGCTACATGCGTTCAAGGACTGCTTATCACACAAGACTGTTCTGATCCAAACGGACAACACAGTAGCCATGTGGTACATCAACAAACAAGGGGGGACAGGTTCTTACCTCCTTTGTCAAGAAGCAGCACAGATTTGGGACTGGGCCCTAACACACTCAATTCTTCTCCGGGCCACCTACCTAGCAGGCATCCACAACACAGTAGCGGATCACCTCACTTGTCACTTCCAACCACACGAATGGTCCTTGGATCCAGCAATAGCATCCAAGATCTTCCAACGCTGGGGTCAACCGACGATAGATCTCTTTGCATCCCAGCTCAACTACAAAGTGAACAATTACTGCTCTCTCCTCTGGCAGCAGAACAGCCTACCAAAGGACGCATTTGCTCGCCATTGGAATTCAGGCCTGTTAAACGCGTATCCACTGATACCACTCATAACCAAAACGCTAGTGAAGCTACAACAGGACAAAGGGACCATGATACTCATAGTCCCATATTGGCCTCGACAAGTATGGTTCCCCACACTGCTAGATCTCTCAGTCAAGGATCCAATTCGCCTGAGAGTAGCTCCCAATCTCATAACTCAGGAACAGGGTCAGTTGCGCCATCCCAACCTTCAATCCCTGTCCCTGACAGCATGGATGTTGAAAGCTTGATCTTACAGCCTCTCAACCTTCCATCCGCTATATCTCAAGTACTTATAGCTGCACGTAAACCTTCCACTAGAAAGAATTATTCCTACAAATGGAAACGGTTTACTCTGTGGTGCACTCAGAAAGATTTAGATCCTTTCACTTGCCCCACTACCTCGCTACTAGATTACCTTTACCACCTCTCAGACTCTGGTCTTAAGACGTCATCTGTAAGGGTACACTTAAGTGCAATCTCAGCTTACCATAATAAGCTGGAAGATGCACCTATCTCCACACAGCCTCTCGTCAGTAAATTCATGAGAGGCCTAACTCACATTAAACTTCCAGTTCATTCCCCAAGCATACAATGGGACCTGAACATAGTATTAACTAGACTTATGCGTTCTCCTTTTGAACCCATAAATACGTGTGACCTTAAATACCTTACTTGGAAAACGGTATTTCTCATAGCCATTACATCAGCCAGAAGGGTCAGTGAATTACAAGCACTAGTCACATACGAACCTTTTACAAAGTTCCTCCATGACAGGGTAGTCCTCTGGACACATCCAAAATTCCTTCCTAAGGTTGTCACGGAATTTCACTTAAACCAATCCATAGTTTTACCTACATTCTTTCCTAGGCCTCACTCTCACCAAGGAGAAAGAGCCTTACACACTTTGGACTGTAAGCGTGCATTGTCCTTCTATTTAAACCGCACTACAGCCCAAAGAAAATCCAGTCAGCTGTTTGTATCATATGATCCAAACAAACCAGGTAAAGCAGTGGGTAAGCATACTCTGTCAAACTGGTTAGCAGATTGCATACAATTTTGTTGTGAAAAAGCAGGCCTTACTCTTCAAGGGCGAGTAAAAGCACACTCAGTAAGAGCGATGTCAACTTCAGTAGCACACCTTCGCTCTGTACCTATTCTGGACATTTGCAAAGCAGCAACATGGAGTTCTCTTCACACCTTTGCAGCTCACTACTGTTTAGACAAAGAAGGAAGACAAGATTCAGCCTATGGACAATCCGTCTTAAAGAACTTGTTTCCAGTGTAATCCCAACTCCTTCTACATCCAATCTGCTGTGATTTCGGCTGATTCATTTCGACAACAATACTCCACTGTTACTATCCTCAAAATGACTCAGCCTCTAGCTTGCTAATCACCCATATGTGAGGACTAGCATCCTGCTTGTCCTGGGATAAAGCAAAATTGCTTATCTTGTAATAGGTGTTATCCCAGGACAGCAGGATGTAGTCCTCACGAAACCCACCCGCCACCCCGCGGAGTTGGGTCCGATACGTTTTATTATTTTATTTTTGGCTAACGCCTATTGCTACAAAACAAGACTGAAGGGAGACCCCTGTGGCAGGGAATATCATGGCATGCTGGGCATGCTCAGTAGGCACTCCGGTGCCATTCAAAAGTTTCATGGAAACTTTTAAAGAAGTTTTTCCGTACATAGGGCTCCATTACCGATGTCACCCATATGTGAGGACTACATCCTGCTGTCCTGGGATAACACCTATTACAAGGTAAGCAATTTTGCTTTAGATTAGCACTCTTTTCTACGAGTTTAATCAAGAGATGTCTTTTTCTCCTTCTTGTGCCTCTTGATTACTTTGAAGGTGAGCATCTTACAGTATGATTGTCTTCAGCATTGTATTCAACTATCTGCTGAGATCCTAGGTTTTATCACGACTGTTATTTCTGCTAAACGGCTTTTACCACCAATCATGAAGCCATGCTATCTAAATAAAGTTTTGGATCCCAGTCTTACCAGTCAACATCGTAAGAGCAACTACTGACTTTGAAACCTTTGCCTTGAGATTGTGTTGCAAGAGAGCGAGTCAGTCACTATCAAGTAAATTGTTAAAGGGCTATGTGTGTAAATTTTGGGGTTTGTTTGTGTGGCTGGGCCTTGCACGCACAGCGTGCATTTTACAACAAGCCTGGCCACACGCGTAAACCCCGGTACGTGCTGAAATGCCAGGCCTCTCAGAAGGGGTGGGCCAGGGGCAGGGTCTGGGCGGGGCAGGGGGACGGACCAGGAAAGTGCCTTTAGCCAATGTCCAGGGGAAGCGTATACCGGCAGCAAGGTAAAAAACAAAAATTATTATAGCTAGGAAAGGGTTAGGGGTCGGGAAGGAGAGGGGAAAGGGTAGGAAGGAGAGGGGAAGGGTAGGGAAATTCCCTCCCAGTCCACTCCTTAATTCGAGCAGACTGGGAGGGAACTGGGGAAGCCCTACTCATGTCACTGCTTATTGTCTTTTAGAATCCCCCCCCCCCCCCCCGCACGCAGAGGACGCCACCCGCCCGCACATGCAAGTGTGCATGTTAAAATCTGCCACGCATGTGCGCATGGATATCGTATTTCATAATGCATGCGCCAACGCACACGTGTTATAAAATAGCCACGTCCATGTGTGCACATGATTTTTAAAAAAAATCTACCCTTTTAAAAACACAAGAGTGACTGATTTCTAATGTCCCAGTTCCATATTTCATTGGAAACTCTGGCCTTGTAAGTTCTGTTCAATTCCATCAAGTGGAATTAATTAATTAATTTATTTATTTATTTTTATATACCGGTGTTCCTGTATAAAATACATATCGCACCGGTTTACAGAGAACTGAACTGTCACCTCAGGGGCGGATACATTGAAACAGTAATTGAAAACTGAAAAACTTACAGAGAAACCAATGGGATGCACTTCAAAACATGATTAGCTAAAAGAAGTATAATTCAAAGCCTAACAATTTAAAACATATTTACAGTGGGGTTGGTGGACCAGTGTCTGTAAAGCTCTATTCATCGAATCTAGAACTGTTAAAGAGACTTTAAGCTAAATCCATTGCTGGTTGTGATTCCACGCTGTAGCAACCTGGAAATAACTAGCTCTGATCTGGTAAATTCTAATGTGTGCAATAAAAACGAAGTGGAATCAACTTCAATCCTTCATTTAATTCTTATTAATGTTTCAACTACAAAAACTGAACTCATTACTGTTTTGAGCTGGTTTCAATCTGTGGATTACAGATTACATTTTCTTTCAAGCTATAATATGGCCAGCAGGTCATGATGTCACTTGATCCTGGTTCTTGTCCTGTGGCTGACTTCATCTCTTTTTAGTGGAAAACCTGCAATACCATCCGTTCTACTACAAGCCTGAGCTACTGGACCTTGTACCATCTGCCCACGATAGATGTATCAACAATCCATGCCTCCATTCCTGTTTTTGGTTCACGTTTTATTCATGTTTTGTCCAAGCTCTTGGTTATGGCCATTGAACTCTAGAAAAACTGCCTCGCCTCCATAAACACCTTCCTATCCAATCTCCACCTCGCCCTTAACTCATCTAAAACAGAACTGCTCCTTATCTCACAACATATCCCCCCAAATCCCAACCTTGCAAATGATCCTGCATTTAATGCCTATCTAAATCAGCCATGCGCACACAACCTGGGGGTCCAACTCGCCCATCAGCTAAACCTAAAAAAACATATCAATAAAATCCTCAAAGAAGGCTACTACAAACTCAACGTGATAAAAAAAAACTAAAACCTCTACTGCACACCAGCGATTTCTGCACAGTCATCCAAGCCACCTTTGCTCCAAAACTAGACTACTGTAACTCACTCTTCCAAGACCTCCCTGCCACTACTCTAAAACCTTTACAACTGCTGCAAAATGCTATAGCACGAACTCTATCAAATGCTCACAAATACGACCACATCACGCCCATCCTCAAAAACCTGCATTGGCTCCCTATCCCCTCCCGTATCATCTATAAAACCCTCACCATAATCCATAAAGCCATACACATCCATAACTCATGTTGGCTTGAAGAGCCATTCCAACCCAAACGCTCGAAGCGCCTCACCAGAGCCTCCAATAATGGGATCCTTCATGTGCCCGCCCTAAAACAAGCTCACCTCACATCCACAAGGGAACAAGCCATTTCCATAGCTGGTCCTACCCTCTGGAACTCCTTACCCACTAACCTACGTCTCGAAACATGTCCTTCAAAATTCAGAGCTAACCTAAAGACCTGGCTCTTCAAACAAGTGTACCCTCAATAATTACAGCCTTACCCCTCCCCGCTCAACATGCCAGCTCCTAGTTTAACCCTGTACATAAATATGTCACTACGTTTGTTATATCTAATAACTGCAATTCTACCTATAACCTCATGTATTTTTTCCTGTTATTTAAATAGTTGATGTTTTACTGGTTTCAGTTTGCACTTCCTCCTCAGCTTTCTGTTCATTTGTATTCCCCCCCCCCCCCCTTGCTCCCTGTTCTTTGTAATTTCCATCTGCTGTTATAATGTAAACCGATATGATGTCGCTATGAATATCGGTACAGAAAAGTTTATAAATAAATAAATACATACATTATGTCTCTGTCTACGTTCCTATCTCCAGTTTTGAATATTTCTCTGCTTAAGTCCCAAATTAAGGAATTTCCAGCTTCTGTATTTGGATCCTCGATTCCCACTGCTGGTATAGAAGATATTTCTTCTTCTCCTCTGCGGCCAAAGAAAATAGGCTTAAGGAAGGGGCTTTGAGGAGGGGTACTATTGCATTTGCTGCCTGCAGAGCTCCATGAGTGGCTTAACTCACCCAACACCATGCTGCCATGGCCAAGTCAGTGTTGTGCTGTCTCTTACAGAATGGGCCGATACTGCTGTCTTTGTGGCTGAGTGCCGCCGCCACTGCTTCCACCTTCTTCGCAGTGTGTGCTCCACCAGCATTGTTGCTTCTGTGCAGCAGGGAGCCGCCGCTTCTACCATCATCTTTGTGGCCTGGGATACCACCGACATCTGTTCCTGCTCCAGCTCTTCCTGGTGTCTCTAAGCATGCACGTGTTCCTCTCATTACAGTTTAAAGGGCCTTCGACGGGAAAAGACCTGTGGTTGTCCATGGCTCTTCTTCCATCAAGGTCTTCCGTGGTCATGGTCCTGTCTTGATGATCTTTATGTCCTTTGTTAGATGTTCCTGGCATTCTTGTTCATGTTCCTTGTCTCTCGTCAGTTCCTCGTCCAAGCTTCTGAGTCTTCACCTCATCCAAGTCTTCGGTCAAGTTCTAGATGTTCCAGTCCTCATTCCCAATTTCTGCCTTTCAGCTCCTCTCTCGTCCTTCTTCCAGGTGTGCCAGCGTCATAGTTCATGATCAGCCCATGGCGGGTTGTATAGGGCGCCTCCTGGCACGAGGCCTATCTCCAAGCCCGTTTTCACTCTGTCAAGTCCTCGGAGTCCATCCTTGCTTTAGAGTTCCAAGTTCCTAGTCATGTTCCTAGTTCCATTCTTGTGGAGCTTGTCAGGCCAGTGGATCACCTTGTTCCTCATTTCAAGCCATGTTCCTCGTTCCAGGCTATGTTCCTCATTCGAAGGGATGTCCTGGCTCCCATCCGAGTCTCAGTCCAGAGCCAGTCTCGCTCCCAGGGTGGTCTGCGACCAACTCGTTGCTGGTTGTGTAGGGCACACAGTGGGACAGCATGGTCCGCTATTAGCCCCATGGGCTGTGTAGGGCATGCTGCAGTGCAGTGCCCGTTGAAGCCGAACTCTAGCTTAAACCTGAGCCATTGTCCATGTTCCTCATCTCCAGTGCCTTTGTCCTAGTTTCTAGCCTTTAGTTTCTTCATCTACATCCCTTAACATGCCATGACTTGTCCTCAGCCTTTGTTTGTGCTGACACACTCTCCATTCCTAGCAGCAGGTCAGAAAGGGCTATTGAATGGCTGGAGGGCTACATGAGCATTGTGTTGTTGGGTCTCACTCTGTGCATACAAGTTCAGTGGAGGTCTGAGAGCCACGTTCCAAGTCCAAGCTACATTCCAAGTCTAGCCTGTGCTTGTATACCCTCACTCCCTGCAGTACATACCTTGGAACTCCACCCTGAGGTCGGGCCACAGTTCAAGGACTCATTTTCTCTCGAGCAAACGACCACAGCCCTGCGCTCGCAACACTTAGAACTCATAGGAGACATCCAAAAGGTGGGAAAGAAGGGTGAAATGTTGCTCGTTGGAGATTTTAATCTGCTGGATGTGGATTAGGGTATCCCTTCTAGGAAACCTACAAGACGTAAAGAGATAGTGAATGCCGTTCAAGGAGCTCTGCTCAAACAAATGGTAATGGAATGTGTGAGAGAGGTTGTGATACTCAATCTAGTGCTTACTAATGATGATAATTTCTCTAATTTTCAGGTAGAAGCTCAAATGAGCACCAGTGATCATCAGACGATATATAATTCAAATTTTCAAATAAGATACAGAGAAGACACACGAAGACCTGAGTAAAGCAAGGAGACAAAACTTTTTTCAGATATATCGAAAGAAGGGAGATCAGAAGTGGTATAGTGAAATAGAAAGGTGACAATGAGCAATATATGGAGAGTAATGAAGAAAAGGCAGAAATATTAAACAAATACTTCAGTTCAGTATTCACTAAAGAAGGCCCATTGCTAATTAACAAGACTGTAGATGGGGATGGAGTAGATGAAACTCTGTTTACAGAAAAGAATGTATGGGAGGAGCTAGGCAAACTGAAAGTGGACAAGGCCATAGTGCCGGATGAGATACACCCCAGGATACTGAGAGAACTCAGAGAGGTGCTGGTGGGTCCAGTGAAGGATCTGTTCAATAGATCCCTGGAAACTGGAGTGGTGCCGCGGGATAGGAGAAGAGTGGTGGTGGTGCTACGTAACAAGAGTGATAGCAGAAAGGAGACCAGAAACTATAGGCCAGTTAGCCTTACCTCAGTGGTGGAAAAATTAATGGAGACTCTACTGAAGAAAATGATAGCAAACTACCTACAATCCGGTAGGTTGCTGGACCCAAGACAGCATGGATTCACCAGAGGAAAGTCCTGTCAAACAAATCTGACTGATTTTTTTGATTGGCTGACTAAAGAATTGGAATGAAGAAGAGCGCTAGATATGATCTACTTGGAATTCAGCAAAGCTTTTGATACGGTCCCACATAGGAGGCTTGTGAATAAAATGAGAAGCTTGGGAATGAATGCCAAGGTGGTGGTGTGGATTACAAACTGGTTGACTGATAGGTGACAGAGTGTAATACTAAATGGAATCTGCTCTGAAGAGAGAACCATGCTAAGTGCAGTGCCACAGGGATTGGTGTTGGGACCTGTTCTGTTCAATATCTTTGCAAGTGATATTGTGGAAGCGATAGAAAGTAAAATTTGCCTGTTTGCAGATGATAGTATGATCTGCAATAGGGTGGACAAGCCTGAAGGAGTGGAGAGAATGAAAAGTAATTTAAGAAAGCTGGAAGAGTGGTCGAAAATTTGGCAGCTGGGATTCAATATATAAGATACAAACCATAGGAGGAAAAAAGTCATATTATGTGGCAAAAAAAAATGTTTTGTCTGGTGCTATAAATATAGGGTTGTAACCACATCATCACTTTTTAGTTACAACCCAGTATAAGCACCAAATTAATAATTGTATTCACTGGTCAAAGCAATCATAATTTTTTTTTACTTTTTTGTCTTTTTATTAATAAAGTATTTCCTTAAGGAAAAATGTTTCTGTTTCTTTATTGGTGGTTAAATCCACTAGAATTTATTTTTATGCTTTTTTAATTTTCTTAATTCTTAATTTTTTTCTCTGTCTATGTTTATTTTATTCAATTATGTAAACCGTTTTGACCAAACATCGTTTGTAAAGACGGTATAGAAACACTCTTAAATAAATAAATAAATTACTAAAATATTCCCTTAAGGAAAAATGTCTATTTCTTTATTAATGATATAATCCACTATTTATTTATTTATAGATTTTTATATTCCACTTTTTGGCACTTCAAAGCGGATTACATTCAGGTACTGTAGGTATTTCCGTATCCCTAGAGGGCTTACAATCTAACAGAGTCATTCTTTAAATTGCGATATGCCATTATCGCATCACGGTGGTACAGTTTAAATCAGGGGAAGGGGAGGAGTGTGGGTGGGGTTTCAGTGGGGTTATGGCCTGGCAGTGCTGTGGACGATAATGTTTTCCACAATATCACCGTCAGTACCACAGAAAATAACAACACCTTTTCCCGTGGCACTATGGAGTGAAAGTGTGCGGCCCGCCCACAACCGCAGCAGGCAAAAACATACCATTGCGATGCGGCCAGCTGCATACTACCCCACCCTTTTTTTCCCCACAGGCCATCATTCTGCTGTATTTATAGCTGAATGATGAATCCCGGAACAAGTTTGTACCTGAGGCAAAGGAGGGTAAAATGAATTTCCCAAGATCTCAAGGAGCAACAGTGGGACTTGAACCCTGGTCTCCCTGGTAGGTAGCCTTTAAGGAAAAATGTCTATTTCTTTATTCATGATATAATTCACTAAAGCCAATACCCTCATTGTAATCCATAATGGGGGCAGCCAAAAGCGTCAAAAAGACGGTATCTCAATATAATGGCACCACAGTGCTCTGCCATAAAACGATTTGAATCTGCACAGCTGCTCATGTGAAGACAAGCCAAAATACCTGAGAACAAATCACTACAGCTACTGTATATAAATGGCACCAATGTGCCTCTCTTAAGATGACTCAATTGGTGATATTATCTGGGAAATCGTGCTTATAGAAGCCCAACGTTGGCAGCATTTCGACATAAGCATCTGTGTATCCTGCCAACTGCTCTTTCAGGCCACCATCTTTGGGGAATCCTCGGCATCTTGGTACGTTTAAAAAGGCTACCCTGGGACCAATCAGAGTCCTTCCTTCTGCTACTTACTTGTGATTGGCCAGAATTTGAAAACCTCATAGTTGTTAAGTACTGTAAAGCTTAACTAATAGCAGAAGAAAAGTTAACTTTAAATGAAAAAATTAAAAATTAATGCTTTCTCATATCTATGCACATGTACATTTAACCCCTTTCAGGACGAGAAAACACAGTACAATAGGCTCACTGACGAATATATTCGGGGTGGACCGGAAAGTGGTTAATAAAAATGCTTCTCATTAGTGGCTCACGATAATGCTCACCGATTTGTAAAATAATTCAGAGAAAATGTGACCATTCAATTTCTCTATTGAGTCCATAGGGGCTCACTGTATTCCATGTAAAAATAAAACATTGTTCCATTTGCAACAGCTTCCAATCAAAGTCCCCACCTCTGCTTAATTTTTTTAATTGCAGTAAACAAGAAGCTCGTTCTTCCTCTAGAGTATGTCCAGTACTTCTTGTTTCTGATGCCAGATGCAGCTATCTCATACCATTCCACCCTGACACCACTCTCTCCACCCTTACACTTCACCCCGCTTCGATATTTCAACAAACTTCCCCCATCATGCTGACACACTCAATCCCCAGCCTCAACCAATGGCCCTACAACCTCAGGAAACCAGCTACTAATCTTACCACCCCACATCCCAGAACCCTACATCCCATCATGCTCTCCCCCCTCACGCAATTTCTAGGCCTCACTGCCTTCACCCTACTACTCTGCAACTCCCAATCCATCTTTTCCAAATTATCCGCACCACTCACCGCACTCACACGAAAAGGAGCTAATATCACCAATTGGTCCACAACCACAGAGGAAGCATTTCAGGCTCTCAAGGACTCCTTCTTACAACAGCCCTGTATCTGCCATCCTGACCCAAGATTCTAACCTGGACATAATGGCCCTAACCTGGACATAATGGCTCTAACCATGGACATAATGGCCCTAACCTGGACATAATGGCCCTCACTGAAACTTGGCTCAAAGAAACAGATACTGTACTTCTAAACCAAATACCCTTACAATGCTATGACATATTTTCTATACCTCGACCTAAAAAAAGAGGTGGAGGTCTCCTACTAGTGGCAAAAAAAGCACTTAAATTTACCTCACATCCCGCTTTCACAATTTCTAAACTAGAAATTGGCCTTTTTAAGGCATCTCACTTACAGATATGCCTTATTTATGCCTCCCCCCCCCCCTCCCCGGCCTACTTGAAAATAACCCTTCACCACTCACAGAATTCATCATGCAAAACATAGATGTCGACTGCCCAGCCATTATCAACCTCCATGTTGACATCACCCCCTGCACACCCGCATGCAAAGCCCTCCTCTCTGCTCTCAAAGCCATGGGGTTCCTCCAAATAGTCAACACTCCCACACACAAAGCTGGCCACACCCTCGATCTAATCTTCATTAACTCACATATCCAATCCAACCCAGCCCCCTCTTGCACCCCCATACCCTGGTCAGATCACTCTTTGCTTTCTGCCCCATTCTCCATAATCCACAAGCACTCAGACCCCCACTCCAACAAAACTATCAAATTCAGAAAACCTTGCAATAGAGATGACCTTATTACAACACTCTCCAACAGCCTAGATAAACTTGACCTATCAGACACAGAAACAGCTATCTCATCCTGGAACAAAATCACCTCCAACATTGCAAACTCGCTATGCCCCCTCACCAAAAAAGCCCTGAACACTGCCAACAATACAAAAAAACCCTGGTACACAACTGAACAAGAAACTCAAACAAGCCCTAAGACTCCTGGAAAAAAAATGGCGCAATGACCCCTCTACTTCCTGCTTGTCCAATTACAAGTCTGCCTTACACAAATACCGTACTGCTATACTTAAAACTAAAAAAGACTTCTATGCAATCAGAATACATGATCTATAATTCAATGCGAAAGCTCTCTTCTCCTATTGTTACGACTACCGGCCGCGGCAAGTCGCGACCGGGACCAACCACTTACCCCAGGACCCGAACGGACCATCAACGCTGAGACTGGCGTCGAGGATTCCTTCAGCGGCAGCAGCCGCTGCTGCCTCAAGATGGCCGCGGCGCTCCTCCCCGCGTGGCTAAGCTCCACCCCCTGATGTCTGCTAGGGCCACACGGGCTATGGGCTGAAATTTAAAGAGATACTCACAGGAAGTGCTCAGATCCCTTCCTGCTGCTTCCGATTTGCTTGAGACTATTTAAGGCAAGGTCTGAACCCTCAGACCTTGCCTTGGCTTCTTGGCTCCTGAGTTTGTCCCTGTTCCTGGTTACTGCTTGTTCTCTCTGTGCTTGATTCCTGGACCGGCTGACGTTTCTCCTGGCTCTCGACTCCTGGCTTGGCTGCGGTACTCTCTGGCTCTTGACCTCCGGATCGGCTACGATACTCTCTGGCTCTCGACTCCTGGACTGGCTGAGGATTCTTCTGGTTCTCGACCCCTGGACCGGCTGCGGATATTTCTGGCTCTCGACCCCTGGACTGGCTGTGGAACTCTCTGGCACTCGACCCCTGACTGACTGCGGAAGCTCCCTGGTTCTTGGTCACTGGACTGTCGGCAGTACCTCTAGCTCCAGGGTCCTGTCTGGACTTCTGAGGGATCCTCGGGGTTGGCTCTTCGACCAGCTGAAGGCATCAGCTACTGCTTACACGACCCACTGGAGGCGCCAGCTATCTGGACTACACAACCAGCAGGAGGCGCCTGCATCCAGATCTTCTTCAATCCTACCTGCCACCCCGAGGACCGGCCTCACCTACCGACGGTGGCCTAAACGGACATCACCGGACCAAGGGTCCAAACCTCTGGGCGAAACAGTAAGCCAAGGCCATGGACCCGGCAGAGGCCTCAGCTTTATGTGCCATTCCAGGCCTGGCCCAGAAAATCATGGAGCAACAGAGTATGCTCGAATCCATGGCAGCCTCCATGGAGCGGCTCAACGCTCAGCTAGATGCAGTAGTGGCTAACCAGCCCGGTATGTCAGCTACAGCTCCACCGGTCGCATCTGTTCCACTTCCAGCACAGAGCAGCCTCCGTCCAGTGCTTCCACTTCCAGCACCACCACGATACGCCGGAGATCCCCGTCTCTGCCTGGGTTTCCTGGATCAGTGCACGATGCATTTTCGACTACAATCACCCTTCTTTCCAGATGACGTCACCAAAACCACATACATTCTGTCCTTGTTGGAAGGCAAAGCCCTCACCTGGGCCTCTCCATTATGGCAATGCTCGGATCCAGTGTTGCAGAACTATTCTCAGTTTATTGAACTATTCCGGACTACCTTCGAGGAACCTGGAAAACAAGCAGCTGCCGCCACAGATTTACTTCATCTCCGTCAAGGAAGACGCTCTCTCACGGAATATAATATCAATTTCCGTAAGTTAGCCAACGAACTCCATTGGGAGGAGAACGTTCTTCGGACCATTTATCTAGAAGGATTAACTACAAAGATCAAAGATGAGATGGCCGCTCAAGAACTACCATCTTCCCTAAACGGCACCATTGAATTAGCAACCAGGATCGACCGTCGGCTGCAAGAAAGAGCACGAGAGGGTGGAAACTGGAAGAGACGGTTTGCTGTATCCCAGGTCCCTCCGTCCACCACTACGACTCCTCGTGAAACCCCCACCGGTGAAGGTCCAAGGGAAGAACCTATGCAACTCGGAAGAGGTCCGTTGACACCAGAGGAGCGTTTGAGATGGCGCAGATCTGGTCTTTGCTTGTACTGTGGCGGTTCCGGACATCATTTAGCAAATTGCCCTATTTGTCCGGGAAACTTCAAAGCCTAGGAACTTTGGGGGGCGTTTCCCTAGGCCTTTCATCTCCTAAACCCCCACTCACTCTACCGGTAACTCTTCGTACGAACGGATTGGAGTTTACCACCCTGGCGTTAGTGGATTCAGGAGCCGGAGGAGATTTCATCTTGCAAGAACTTGTGGATAGACTCCAAATCCCAGTCCGACTTTGTCAAAAACCCCTAGTCATTTCCTCCATTCACGGGGAACCTTTACCTGGAAGGATTACGCATCATACAGAACCCCTGGACTGTTATATTGCACCGGATCATGTAGAACAAATTACTTTCTATGTCCTTGAGAGAGCCATTCATCCTGTGGTGTTGGGCATACCTTGGCTGCAACGCCATAACCCCCAATTCGATTGGGCTTCTTTACGTCTGACACAATGGGGATCTGAATGTTATGGGACTTGTTTGAAGGGCACGGATTCTGCTTCCAATTACATCTGTGCCTCGACCCTGAGGGAATTACCCACTCCTTACAAACAATTTGCAGATGTATTCTCCAAGAAAGCGGCTGATGTCTTGCCGCCTCATCGTGCATTCGACTGTGCAATCAAGTTGGTCCTTGGTTCCACACCCCCGCGTGGTCGAGTTTACCCTTTGTCTGCTGCCGAAACTCGAGCTATGTCTGAATATATTCAGGACAATTTACAAAAAGGATTTATCCGGCGATCCACCTCGCCTGCGGGGGCTGGATTTTTCTTTGTGGAGAAAAAGGACGGGACGTTACGCCCATGCATCGACTATCGAGGACTCAATGCTATTACCATCAAGGATCGATATCCCTTGCCTCTCATTGCGGAATTATTTGATCGTCTGCAAGGAGCTCAAATTTTTTCCAAGTTGGATCTCCGTGGCACTTATAATTTAGTACAAATCCAAGAAGGGGATGAATGGAAGACTGCTTTCAACACCAGAGATGGACACTATGAGTACTTGGTAATGCCGTTTGGTTTAACTAATGCTCCTGTGGTTTTTCAAAATTTCGTTAATGAAATCTTTAGAGACCTGTTGTATATCTGCGTTGTGGTATATCTTGATGACATTTTGATTTTTTCTAAGGATCTACTAACTCATCGCCAACACGTACTACAAGTATTACGACGACTCAGGGACCATTGGTTGTACGCCAAACTGGAGAAATGCATTTTTGAAACAGAGTCTTTGCCATTCCTGGGTTACATTATTTCTAAACAAGGTTTCAAAATGGACCCAACAAAAATAAAAAGCATACAAGAGGGGTCCCAACCAAAGGGTCTAAAGGCCGACATTTCATTAAGGACTTTTCCAAATTATCCGCACCACTCACCGCACTCACACGAAAAGGAGCTAATATCACCAATTGGTCCACAACCACAGAGGAAGCATTTCAGGCTCTCAAGGACTCCTTCTTACAACAGCCCTGTATCTGCCATCCTGACCCAAGACGCCCATTTACTGTTGAAGTCGATGCATCCACCGAGGGGGTAGGAGCAGTGTTAAGTCAGAATGATGCTAAAGGTACGTCTCATCCCTGTTCCTATTTTTCAAGAAAATTTTCTTCTGCTGAGCGTAACTATGCTATTGGCGACAAAGAATTATTGGCCATTAAACTCGCCTTGGAAGAATGGCGACAATGGCTGGAGGGGGCCCAGCACAGAATCACTATCTTTACAGATCACAAGAATCTGATTTATCTACAGCAAGCTCAGCGTCTTAACCCGCGTCAAGCCCGTTGGGTATTATTTTTTTCACGTTTTGATTTTGAACTCCAGTATCGACCAGCAAGCAAGAATATTAAGGCAGATGCGTTATCCCGTTCCTTTGTCTGCGAGGATGGAGAAGAGGCTTTGCAGAATATCATCGATCCAGCCCGTATCATCCTTGCTGCTACCTTTTCTGTTCCGATCGGTAAAACCGTGGTCCCCAGCAGACTTCGTAACAGGGTACTGAAATGGGGACATGATTCCCAATTCGCTGGACATCCTGGACGTAAGCGAACACAGGACCTCCTTCAACAATTCTACTGGTGGCCAGGGATGTGCAAAGACATTTGTGCATATGTAGATTCCTGTCCTGTTTGTGCCCAACATAAAAATCCTGTGGGGAGACCGTGGGGACAGCTACAACCACTGCCGGCGCCGACCAAACCTTGGACTCACATCTCCACCGACTTTGTGGTGGATTTACCTGCTTCTGAAGGACACACTGTTATCTGGGTGGTGATTGATTGTTTCTCTAAAATGGCTCATTTTACACCCCTGCCCGCCCTCCCCTCTGCTCCCCGCTTGGCCCAACTATTTATGTCGCATATATTCCGGCTTCATGGCCTACCTCTGCACATTACATCCGACCGAGGTTCACAATTCACAGCCCGATACTGGCGGAATCTCTGTGCCAAATTTCACATTGCATTAGATTTCACTACCGCCTTCCATCCGCAAGCCAATGGACAAGTAGAACGAACCAATCGTGCTCTCAAACAGTTCTTACGGTCTTATGTTAATGCACGACAGGACGACTGGGTGGCTTTGTTGCCTTAGGCGGAATTTTCGCATAACTTCCACACTTGTACCTCGACGGGGTCCTCCCCTTTTCAAGTTGTCTTTGGCTATCAACCTACACCGCCAGTGCCTCTACCTCTGACGGTTCCCTCTCCGGCGGCTCAGCTCACTGCCACACAGTTCAAGCAATTATGGATACACACTCAACACATGCTACGTAAAGCAGCACAAATGGCTAAGAGGTTTGCGGATAGACATCGGAGACCGGCTCCACAATTCCATCCAGGAGATAAGGTGTGGCTTAGCACCAGAAATATCCGTTTGAGGGTCCCCTCTATGAGATTGGCTCCCCGGTATATTGGCCCTTTTCCTGTGACTAAACAGATAGATCCCGTAACATATCAACTATGCTTACCTACCTCCCTTCGCATCCACAATGTTTTTCATGTATCTCTGTTGAAACCGTTGCTCCTCAAATGGCTATCTCGGAAGGTTCCTGTGTCGCCACACGTACAGCTGGAGGAAGACACAACATATCAAGTCGGAGACGAGGTCGTAGATGGGAGTATCTCCTGGCATGGGAAGGATTCGGGCCAGAGGAGAACGCCTGGGAACCTGCTACTAACATCCTGGACAAGGATCTTCTCAAGAATTTTCATAACAACCATCCGGAAAACCCAAGCCTTCTAGGGGAAGGCCTAAAGGAGGGGGTACTGTTACGACTACCGGCCGCAGCAAGCCGCGACCGGGACCGACCACTTACCCCAGGACCCGGACGGACCATGGACGCTGAGACTGGCGTCGAGGATTCCTTCAGCGGCAGCAGCCGCTGCTGCCTCAAGATGGCCGCGGCGTTCCTCCCCGCGCGGCTAAGCTCCGCCCCTGATGTCTGCTAGGGCCGCGCGGGCGGCTATGGGCTGAAATTTAAAGAGATACTCACAGGAAGTGCTCAGATCCCTTCCTGCTGCTTCTGATTCGCTTGAGACTATTTAAGGCAAGGTCTGAACCCTCAGACCTTGCCTTGGCTTCTTGGCTCCTGAGTTTTTCCCTGTTCCTGGTTACTGCTTGTTCTCTCTGTGCTTGATTCCTGGACCGGCTGACGTTTCTCCTGGCTCTCGACTCCTGGCTTGGCTGCAGTACTCTCTGGCTCTTGACCTCCGGATTGGCTACGATACTCTCTGGCTCTCGACTCCTGGACTGGCTGAGGATTCTTCTGGTTCTCGACCCCTGGACCGGCTGCGGATATTTCTGGCTCTTGACCCCTGGACTGGCTGTGGAACTCTCTGGCACTCGACCCCTGAATGACTGCGGAAGCTCCCTGGTTCTTGGTCACTGGACTGTCGGCAATACCTCTAGCTCCAGGGTCCTGTCTGGACTTCTGAGAGATCCTTGGGGTTGGCTCTTCGAACAGCTGAAGGCATCAGCTACTGCTTACACGACCGGCAGGAGGCACCTGCATCCAGATCTTCTTCAATCCTACTTGCCACCCCAAGGACCGGCCTCGCCTACCGACGGTGGCCTAAACGGACATCGCCGGACCAAGGGTCCACACCTCTGGGCGTAACACCTATGTATCTGAGCTCACCAAACCTCCCACTCCCACACCTACAATCGCTGACACACAATCGAGATGCGACAAACTTGCCCTGTACTTCAGGGAAAAAGTTGATAAACTCATACAATGCTTTCCCCTCGCAACCCTCCCATCCACACCCCTTACCACCACCTCACAAACCCCCTTCAACACCTTTGAACTGACCACATCTTCTGAGATTGAAACAACACTCAAAAAAATAAAACCAGCCCAACACCATTCCGACACCATACCTAGCAAAGCACTATTTTCTATCCCCAGCACCATAGCAAAACCTTTCGCTGACATCATAAACTCCTCTCTGTCCTCAGGAATTATACCTGACTCCCTTAAGCAAGCCACCGTCAAACCCCTCCTCAAGAAGCCTAACCTCGACCCCAATGACCTCCACAATTTCAGACCCATCTCCAACCTCTCACTCTTATCCAAAGTGCTTTAAAAAGTAGTAAACTCTCAGCTCTCCGATCACCTTGAGACACATAACATCCTCTTCCCTTCTCAATTTGGTTTCCGTAAACTCTACAATACAGAAACCCTCCTACTCTCCCTCACCGACACTATTCTGCAAGGCTTTGACAAAGGTCACTCATACTTACTGGCTCTACTAGACATCTCTGCAGCTTTTGATACAGTAAACCACAGCATACTCCTAACATGCCTCCAGGAAATTGGTATCTCTGACACCCCCCTCCTTTGCTTTAAGTCATACCTCACCAACAGGCTCTACAAAGTGAAAACTGATGACCACGAATCTAAACCCATCCACCTCCACAGAGGCGTACCCCAAGGATCCTCCCTTTCCTCGACCCTCTTCAATATATACCTTCTGCCCCTCTGCCAACTCCTCTCCAACCTGGACCTCCCCCACTATCTCTGTGCGGATGATGTACAGATACTCATCCCCATCACAGACTCTCTAGCCTCCACACTTAAAAGATGGGAAAAAGCATTTGCATCAATAAACAACCTCCTCACCAGCCTTAACCTAGCCCTCAACTCCTCCAAAACCGAACTCCTCATAATCTCACCAACTCACCACAACATCAGTACCCCCCTCCCCCCAAAAAATTACTCCTTCTCACAGCATGCACGAGACCTAGGTGTCTTAATCGATAATTGCCTCAACCTCTCAAAATTCATCGGCTCAACAATGAAAGATTGTTACTTCAAACTCAACACATTAAAAAAGCTCAGACCTCTACTCCACCTTAGTGACTTCTGGACAGTACTGCAAGCTACTATTCTTTCCAAAATAGATTATTGTAACTCACTCCTACTTGGTCTACCCAAAGCCTCCATTAAACCCCTACAACTCCTTCAAAATGCAACAGCCAGGATACTTACCAACTCACGCAAATTCGACCACATCACACCCATTCTCAAAGAACTACATTGGCTCCCCATCCACCACCATATAACTTTCAAAGCACTCACCATCATACATAAAACACTTCACAACCAGAACCTGCCCTGGATGAAAGACTGCATATACTTCCACACATCTAATAGACCCACCAGGTCATCATATAAAGGCACCCTCCACACCCCCTCTCCAAAACAACTGCACCTCCTCTCCACCAAAAACCATGCCCGGCTTTTCTGTTGAATTTTTGCCACTTTATCGCCGCTTAGTAGGAGCTATTGAAGGAGAGGCACCCGGCGCGTGAGGTGAATGCGTCCTCTCCGCTCACCGCATCACGTTGTCTGGGGGGCTTGCCTTTTAATTCCCTTCGGGTACAGGTTGTGGCCCTCGGCAATCTGGTTGGTAGCTCGGTGGCGTCCCACCCTGATGTGGTATATTTCCTCAGAGGAGTAAGGCATTTGATATGTCCATCGTGGAGTCTTAATTTGGTTCTTCGCAGATTGTGTGACCCACCGTTTGTGCGCCTTAAGTCAGTAACATTGAAGGATCTCACCCTGAAGACAGTCGGCTGGATTTTAAAAGGGTTACGTGCATAAGTTATGCGCGTAACCCTTAAAAAAGCCCCTTGCGCGCGCCGAGCCTATTTTGCATAGGCTCAGCAGCGCGCGCAAGCCCCAGGACGCGCGTAAGTCCCGGGGCTTCGCAAAGGGGGCGGGTCGGGGGCGTGACAGGTGGGCGGCGCAAATTTCGGGACGGGGCAGGAGGCGTGTCGGGGGCGTGATGCTGGCCTGGGGGCGTGGTCGAGGCCTCCGGACCAGCCCCCGGGTCGGGTGCTGGCGCGCGCAAAGTTACATCTGCCTCCAGCCGGCGTAACTTTGCCAACAAAGGTAGGGGGAAGGGTTAGATAGGACCGGGGGGATGGCTTAGGGAGGGGAAGGTGCGGGGGGGTAGAAGGAAAGTTCCCTCTGAGGCCGCTCCGATTTCGTAGCGGCCTTGGAGGGAACGGGCAGCGTGCGCAGGGCTTGGCGCACGCAAGTTGCACAAATGTGCACCCCCTTGCGCGCGCCGACTCCGGATTTCATAAGATACGCGCGGCATACTTTTGTTCGCGCCTATGGGAGGGCCACCTAGTAACTCGAGGTGGGGATTAGGTATGAGCGTAGGGGGTTGTGGGCCACTTTCACATTCAACATGAGACCTACGGAAAGAACAGTGGTCTCTAGTGAAGATTTGCTGGCCGTCGGAGTGAGGAAACTCACTCCAAGAAGAGATTTGGGCAACGTTCTCTCAACCTAGCTTGATGGACACTCTACCTGGGCAACAACAAGCTAGGTTGAGAGAACGTTGCCCAAATCTCTTCTTGGAGTGAGTTTCCTCACTCCGGCCAGCAAATCTTCACTAGAGACCACTGTTCTTTCCGTAGGTCTCATGTTGAATGTGAAAGTGGCCCACAACCCCCTACGCTCATACCTAATCCCCACCTCGAGTTACTAGGTGGCCCTCCCATAGGGATACAAATACCTGTCTAGGGCATAGGCATTATAGGAAGAGTCTCTCTCTCTCTCTCTCTCTCTCTCTCTCTCTCTCTCTCTCTCTCTCTCTCTCTCTCTCTCTCTCTCTCTCTCTCTCTCTCTCTCTCTCTCTCTCTCTCTCTCTCTCTCATACTGAAACAGGCTGTCTGGGAATATCGTGGACCGCGATGATTCATTGGTTGTTTTATCGCGGTGCACGATGTTTTCGCGATTTGCGACTCCAGTTCCTCAAATGGCGAAAATATCGCGTGCGGCGATGTTTCCCCACTGCACGAAAAATGCCTTATTTGCATAGGACACGCCCCCTCATGCGTTACCACTGCGATATTGGAAAATGAGGCCCTAGGCGTGGGTAACAGGGAAAGTTTTGCAGTCCGCGCGCACATGTTACAGTTATGTTATTGCAGCATACTAAGAAAGAAAGATACAATTTATGTGTTTATCTGTTCATGTTTACAGTTATGATCTTACTTGATTCATTGCTAGTCCTTTTCTGCTTTGATATTCTAAATACTCAAGGGATGCAGGAGGCACACCAGGTTAAGTGAGGGTGCCTTTCAAGCTTTTCTCTGTCTCCACCTGCTGGAAGGGAGGCATAATCCATGGTTTGGACTGATCCATGGTACTACAGGAATGAAAATTATCAAGTAAGAACCAATTTTCTTTTACAGGTAAGCAACTCTGCTTTCTCTTTTGTATTTTATAGATTGACCCAGACTCTCAACTACCTGGACCCTAGTCTGGGGATAGGAGTGGGGCATCCTCTGTGCTGGCTACAAACAAAGCCAGTTTGTAGATTCATTGGTGACTTATTGGCTCCTGGAGGATCCAAAGGGGTACAGAGAATCAGAAGACCAGCAGTGATGGGACCTGGATATCTATGCCTTGAATATTTAGCCATTTAAATGCATAAAACCCTGAGCTGAATGCATGTAAAAGTATGTGCATATCGGTTATATATGTACTTTTACATGAATTAAGCAGATGCATTCCAGGTGGCAGAGATGGCACTTACGTGCATATTTTTTGATTTTAAAAAGTATTTGTGTAAAGATATGTTTGTAAGTAATGCCCTCCGAAGAGGAAGATTAACTTTACTTGAGTGAATGCATGTACATACTTTGCCAATTACCTGAGGTACTTGGGAGGTTGCAGCCCATCTGCATATTTCTCCTAGCTGTCTCAGTTGTCAATCCTAGAAGTCACCAGCACCTGAGTTGCTTCCACCCCATGTTCCTCTAGCAGCTGGCCAGGTACTGGGGAGGTTGCAGGCCTCTATGTATTTTCTGTGGCTTCACTTCATTTTCTCTTCCTGATGCTACTTCTCCCCAGTCTTATTCCCTGCTGCAAACCATTACTAAAACCAATTCCACCTTCCTTATTCCCTACAGTCTTTATCATACCTGCCAATTTGTCATCTGTACTATCCACTGAATATTCATGAGAAATATCTGCATGCATAGGAAGTATTCACTAGATATATCCTGTAAAACTGATTGGGTGGAGGGGGGCCCAGGGACTGGTTTGAGCACCCCTAACATTGAATTCTAGCAGGCTGAGCACAGCATGGGTCATCTAAGGGCTGAGGTCAGCAAACCTGTTATCTGTCTCCATCTGCTGGTTGGGGAGTATAACTGAACTTGATTTCCTTATCGTA
Organism: Rhinatrema bivittatum; assembly: GCF_901001135.1. NCBI lineage: Eukaryota > Metazoa > Chordata > Amphibia > Gymnophiona > Rhinatrematidae > Rhinatrema > Rhinatrema bivittatum. The sequence goes on from NC_042622.1 coordinate 5,033,040, forward strand.
TTTGGAATCCAAGTGAGTACGATGGGGGCTGGAGTATTGGGAATTCAGTATTCTTGGTAATTGTATTAGCTTGATTTATGACTATGATGACAGTTGTATGTTATGTTCTACTTGCCAGAAAAAAAATGAAGTTTTACAAAATTGCATGGTTTGCTTCTCTTCTTGCCAGCTAAAGAATCAAATTTCAGATTCTATAATGAAGATATCAAAAAATGAAGGGGGTGGAAAGGTCATGCCTGAAGGGGGCTACACCAAAGGGATATGACAGCTGTTCCACATTTAGGTTGCAGTTCTCTCTGTCTTTCTTAAAGAGAGACTTCATAATTTTTTAGGAAACTTTTCAGGAGATTTGCCCTCCACATTTTCCAGAAGGCAATGTGGCTGACCCTTGCTCCACCAGTTTGTAAGCAAAGTTTTGCAGAGATGCTGATGGATTCTTGTTTACTCTAGTCATCATTGTTCATAAAGATGCAGTCACTATTACTACTTAAAATGAACTTTTTTCTGCTCCTGACACTTATTTTTTAAGATTTTTTTACTGATTTATTTGGAGCCTGAGCCATCTGCCTCTTGCTTTTAGTGTGTCATACTGTAAAGCCAGAGTTTTCCTTTAAAGGACAAAAAGAAAAAGTTAGTAGGTAGCTCTCACTGTTCTCCACCTTCCAACTTTAAAGAAGAGTACTGATTTTTTCCTTACAGTTTGTTTTTGCTTCATACTTGTAAATTCAGTTTCAAATTCTTATTTTAATTTTTGAAAATTATATGTTAATGACATTGTTTCAATTTACCAACATCGGTATAGAAAAACTGTTGTCATTAGCTGTCAGACAGATTGTTCCATCTTGCTTCGTGAAAGTATGAGAGTTTAGCTTTAAATTCTTATGGGGATAAGGATACAAGACCATTTTTATTGTGTTTCTCCTTCCCTTTCAGGACAGGAATTAATAAAAGACTGATATGCAAGCCTGGCTGTGTGTGTGATTTAGAATAATTTTGCAGAGTCCACACTTATTAAAAGTAAAGGTTGGAAAATTGAGGAGTATCTTCATTTTTTCACTAATGGATGGATATATTACATTTTCTTGTAGCTTGGAGCTGGTGATCAGGTGCCGGAGATCTCATTGCTTCATACAACCATGGGACAAGAAAAAGAGAAAAGCTTGATAGTTCCATATGATGATGATGTATGTATGCTGTTTTTAGGAAGCAGGGTGTGATTATATTATGTACATACATATGAAGTAAGTGAACATACTAGGGGCAGTTTTTAAATAACATGTTCCCTGTACGTACCAGGATCAGTCCAGACTGCTGGGTTATGCCTCCCGTCCAGCAGATGGAGTCAGAGAGAAACTGAAAAGGCACCCCCTATACACCCTGGTGCGCTCCCTGCGATCCTTCGGTATATCTCTGACTCCAGCAGATGAGAGAGCATAACCTGCGGTCCTGATCTCCTGTAAATTGGGAAAGTTTTCCCTGTCAGGTTTGACTTAAGTTATCTGGGAAAATTCTGTGACTAGATCATTGTAAACCTTAGAACTAATTTTTGCCTGTAATTGGAGCCCTAGCAGGCAAGGCAGGGTACTGCCCTGGAGCCTTTCCCGGAGTTTCTGTCTGCCCAGCCCAGTGAGAGGAGGGGGAGGATTAATCGGTGGGCCGGTCACTCTCCCTCTCCGCCTCCTGAGAAGTTTTATTCCTCGGAGAAGATAGTTCAGATGGGTATGGTACACCCTCTGCAGGCTCCAAAGTAAAAAAAAAAAAAAAAAGGAGGAAAGTTTGACTTGTGAAGTTTTTACACGGCTGCTGGTGGCAGCGCTACAGGCATTTAAAAAAAAAAAAAGACGTACAAAAACGAGGTATTTTTATTTTTATCTCTCCCACTGCCTGCTTACTCACTGTGGTCTCCGGAAGGGGTGGCTTGTCACCCGGTCCCTTTTCGCGCCATTTTTGCGCCATTTTCTTCCTGAGGAGATGCCCAAAGGGACTGTTTGTGCTGCGTGTGGAGAGCCGGGTCGCTGGCTCTCCCGCGAGGGCCTCTGTTCCCGGTGTATTCCCGGGGGGGAGGGGCCCTCGCGGAGGACAGCCGCGACCGGGATCTCTCTATCTCCGCGGCAGGAGGCACGATCAGCTTCGGGCAGACCACGGCAGACCTCGCCCCCGATATCGGAGGCGGCTGCCATTTTGGGGCATTCGGCGGCCACTTTAGGGGACCCCGATCGCGGGGCAGTTTTGTCGGAGGAGGGAGGGGACCTCCCGCCCCTGTCTCCGCCGGATCTTAGCCCCCATCGGCCACGCGGTTTATCAGGGCTCATGTCTTTGCCACCTATGGGAGCCAAGGGAGGTCCCTTGAAGACGTCATCCTTTTTCCTCACAGTTTGTACTTTTGCTCCACAAGGCTTACCTGGAAGCCGAAGCTGAATGGGAGCAGGCTGCCCCTATCCCTGATAAACGTGGCAAACCTTCCGCAGCTCACACCGACCTGGGATTGGATAGTCCTAATCCAGCCCTCCCTCCTAAGCCTCCGCAGCATGTTGATATAGATCCTGTTTCACAGGACACTCCCGCTCCAGATTCCGGTACTGACATGGGGGGTGTGGACCCGGTCGAGGGGGATGACCCTCAAATCCTCTGGTTATTTCACAAGGAAGAATTAGATCCTTTGATCACACATGTGCTCCAGGAGCTGGGGATTCCGATACCCCAGATTGAGTCGGATTCCCTGCCGGGTGACTTAGAATTGACCGGGCTCCGCACACCATCGCATGCTTTTCCATTTCATAATAAGCTTGCTCAAATTATTTACCGGGAATGGGATAATCCGGAGGCCACGCTTAGAGTCAGTCGGGCTATGGATAAGCTCTACCCGCTTCCTGCGGATTCATTAGAGATGCTTAAAGTGCCTAAAGTGGATTCGGCTGTCACAGCCATTGCTAAACACACCACCATCCCGGTGACGGGGGGTACGGCCCTTAAGGATCTCCAGGATCGGAAATTGGAGATGTTACTGAAGCGAATTTTTTAGGTCTCAGCCTTAGGAGTACAGGCGGCGCTTTGCAGCTGCATGGTGCACAGGGCTACCCTTCACTGGGTACAACAGATGTTAACGTCGCAAGATCTGCCCCCGGAGGAGGCAGAGCAGGCAAACCGCATGGAATCTGCGGTGGCTTATGCTGCGGATGCCTTCTATGACCTGCTCCGCACTTCGGCCCGCTCCATGGCTTCTGCAGTATCGGCAAGAAGACTACTTTGGCTACGTCACTGGGCTGCAGACTCGCCATCTAAAGCGCAACTCGGCTCTTTTCCCTTTCGGGGTAAACTGTTATTTGGGGACGAGTTGGAGCAACTAATTCGATCTCTGGGAGAGAACAAGGTGTTCAAGTTACCGGAGGACAGGCCCAGGTCCTTTCGGTCTTCAGGCAACTTCCGCGGTCGTTTTCGCGGGCAGCGCCGATTTCGCTCTGGCAGAGGCTCCTCCTCTTATGCTACTAGACAAGTTACTACACGCTCTCAAGCATGGACTCCTTCCTTTCGTGGTAGACGGCCAGTGCGCGCAACAGCGTCGCACACCTTTGCCGCCGCTAAAACGGCTCAATGAAGGGATGCTGGCCCATCCCTCGGTTCTGAAGGTAGGAGGACGTCTCTTTCACTTTCGAGAGGAATGGGCCAGAATTACTACCGACCAGTGGGTTCTTGACATCATACATTACGGCTACGCGTTGGAGTTTGCACGGCCCCTATGCGACCTGTTTCTCATTTCTCCCAGCGGTTCTCCAGCAAAACAGCAGGTGATTTCGCAGACAATAATGCGGTTACAAGCGCTGGGAGCTATAGTGCCGGTACCACCTGCCGAGCAAAGGACAGGTCGCTATTCCATTTACTTCATCGTCCCGAAGAAAGAAGGCGCGTTCCGGCCGATACTGGATCTGAAGCAGGTCAACAGGACATTGCGGATCCCACGATTTCGGATGGAAACCCTGCTCTCCGTCATCGCAGCAGTCCACAAAGGCGAATATTTGGCTTCATTGGATCTCACAGAGGCTTACTTGCATATAGGAATCCAGGAGTTCCATCAAAGGTTTCTCCTCTTTATGATCATGGGATCCCATTTCCAGTTCTGTGCTCTTCCGTTCGGCCTCACGACAGCTCCAAGAGTTTTCACCAAGGTCATGGTGGTGGTAGCCGCGAGTCTCTGGAGGGAAGGGGTATTGGTACACCCGTACTTGGACGACTGGCTCATCCGGGCAAAATCGCGGCGTCTCTGCAAGGAAGCGGTGCAGGCGGTACTTCTTCGGCTCAACTCTCTGGGTTGGGTTGTCAACCACTCCAAGAGTCAGCTGATTCCCACCCAGAGATTGGAGTTTCTGGGAGCATTGTTCAACACCGGTTTGGGCAAGGTTTTCCTTCCGCAGGCAAGGATGGAGCGCCTGATAGCTCACGTTCGCCGCCTATTAGCTCTCCCCCTGCCGGTGGCATGGGATTATTTGCAAGTTCTTGGATATATGGCGTCCACTCTGGATTTGGTTCCTTGGGCTTTTGCGCATATGCGGCCTCTACAAGGGGCGCTCCTATCGCGCTGGGATCCCAAATTGGAAGATTTTCAGGTGCCTTTGCCGCTCCTATGCCCGGCCAGATCCAGCCTGCAATGGTGGTTGAATCCATCCCACTTGCTCCAGGGTGTCGATTTGGAGCCCCCTTAATGGATCATTGTCACGACAGATGCCAGTCTGAAGAGTTGGGGGGCGGTCTGTCAATCTCAGTCCACTCAGGGGCGTTGGACGCTTCCGCAAACCAAGTGGTCTATAAATTGTTTGGAAACCAGAGCGGTACGCCTGGCGTTACAACATTTTCTCCCTTTGATTCGAGAACGAGCAGTACGGGTCCTGTCCGACAATGCGACCACGGTAGCGTACATAAATCGGCAAGGCGGGACAAGAAGTCATCTAGTAGCCACCGAAGCCAGCCGATTGATGGTTTGGGCGGAAAAGCACCTGTCTCGTCTTGCAGCGTCGCACATCGCCGGAGTCGACAACATTCAGGCAGACTACCTCAGCCGACAGCAGCTAGATCCCGGAGAGTGGGAGCTATCTCCCGAGGCACTCAGACTCATCATCCAAAGATGAGGAACTCCCCGATTGGACCTCATGGCGACACGTTTGAATGCCAAAGCAGCTCGCTTCTTCAGTCGCAGGCGAGAACACGGGTCGGAAGGTGTAGATGCTCTGGTTCTTCCCTGGCCCGTTCATGTTCTTCTCTACGTGTTTCCCCCGTGGCCGTTAGTGGGGAAAATATTGCGCCGGATCGAGTCCCACGCGGGTCCGGTCGTTCTCGTGGCTCCGGAGTGGCCAATGAGACCATGGTTTGCCGACCTGGTCAACCTGGCGGTGGACGGCCCCTTGCGTCTCGGTCATCTGCCTCGTCTGTTACGGCAGGGTCCGGTATTTTTCGACCAGGCCGATCGCTTTTGTCTAGCGGCTTGGCTTTTGAGAGGCGGCAATTGAAAAAGAAGGGTTATTCGGAATCGGTCATTGCTACTCTTCTGCAGGCTCGTAAGCCCTCTACTTCAGTTGCCTATGTCAGAGTATGGAAAGTATTCGACTCTTGGTGCCGGGACTTGGAGGTGCCACCGCGACAGGCTACGGTGTCTCATATTCTAGTCTTCTTACAGGAGGGCCTAAAGAAGGGTTTATCCTATAATTCCCTCCGTGTGCAGGTGGCAGCCTTAGGCTGTTACCGAGGTAAGCTTGAAGGAGTTTCCATCGCCATGCACCCTGACGTAGCACGGTTTTTAAAGGGGGTTAAACATTTGAGACCGCCGGTGCGGGCTATCTGTCCCTCTTGGATCCTCAATTTGGTTCTCCGTGGTCTTTGTACTTCTCCGTTTGAACCATTACGAAGGGCTACCCTTAAGGATCTTACTCTCAAAACGTTTTTTCTTGTCGCTGTTTGTTCGGCTAGGCAAATTTCGGAGCTTCAGGCGTTGTCTTGCAGAGAACCATTTCACCGTATTTCCAATTCGGGGGTTTCGCTCCGTACTGTTCCTTCTTTCTTACCAAAGGTAGTTTCAGCTTTTCACGTCAATCAAACGATAGATCTCCCAGCCTTTGCGATGGATGTCAGTGATACGTCTAGGCAGCCGGAACTTCGCAGGTTGGATGTTCGAAGGGCACTATTGCGGTATTTGGAAATTACCAACCCTTTTCGGTTATCTGACCATCTTTTTGTCTTGTGGAACGGTCCCAGGAAGGGGGCTAAAGCTTCTAAGGCTACGATAGCACGCTGGTTGAAGGAGGCTATTGCTTCCACTTACATTTGTAGGGGTCGCGCCGTTCCGGAGGGTCTTAAGGCCCATTCTCTGTGCTCTCAAGCGGCATCTTGGGCGGAAAGTGGTTTTTCTCACCTCAAGAAATTTGCCGGGCGGCTACTTGGAAATCGTTGCACACTTTTGCTAGACATTACCGATTGGACGTGCACGCTCCGACGGTGGACTCGTTTGGCAGCGGTGTGCTTCACGCTGGACTGTCAATGTCCCACCCCATTTAGGGCAGCTTGGGTACTTCCCAGCAGTCTGGACTGATCCTGGTACGTACAGGGAAAGGAAAATTAGTTCTTACCTGATAATTTTCGTTCCTGTAGTACCAAGGATCAGTCCAGACGCCCGCCCATCAAACGGAAGAGTCCCACAGCTATATTGTTTTTCAGATTCCTTTTTGCAAGCACTTGTTCTATTTTCTTATGGTTATATTTCATGGCTTTCCGCCTGGTTTCCTCGTTTTTCCAAAAAGCTCATATTTATCTTGATCTAGTCACGAGTTTTGAGCCATTGGTTTCTTATTTCATTCTACTTTGTTATTGATTATACTGAAGGATCGCAGGGAGCGCACCAGGGTATATAGGTGGTGCCTTTTCAGTTTCTCTCTGACTCCATCTGCTGGATGGGAGGCATAACCCACATAACCCATCTGGACTGATCCTTGGTACTACAGGAACGAAAATTATCAGGTAAGAAACTAATTTTCCTTTATTTGTTATATACTCTGGCATTGTAGTCAGTTTTCAAAGGGAAATCACCCATCTGCAAAATAAAAGAACCTGTTTAATTTATACCCAATATTTGTATGGGCAGTTAAGTGGGGGCAAAATAGCACATATACATTTGAAAATTGAATATATGTATGCTGCTTTAGTCCCCCAACAAACAAAGCCACAGGAACACCTCTTTGTAATTTGACTAAAAGTGCATGTTCTATGGAAGCAATTGCATACTTTATTTATTTAAAAAAATGTATAGCCCGCTCCATCCACAATTCTGGGTGGGTTGTATAAAACATACATAAAGCAGAAAATCACTCAAACAAAATTTATAATAACCAGAGCGTAATAGCTGGTTACAAATTGACATAAAGAGGAACCAGCATTATATCTGCTCAAGAAAATATAGTACCAGTGCCTGGATGAGGGACATTAGTGCTAAAAAAAAACCTATAATCTGCTCATGGGGGTCAAAAAACTTAAGGTGGGCAGAGGAGCACAGTTGTCAGGCCAATTTACCCAAGTAAATGGCTTTCAAAATTGTCTTCACTATTTAGAGGAAGATGTAGGGGAGCAGAAGAGAGGATCAATTGCATGTATGCTGCCATTCCATAGGAGGTTTTTATTTTGTGCAAACAGGGTGTTAGGGCTATTATTGTGTGCCCACAACAAATGGTGAGGGAAACAGGGTTATTAGGTTTCTGTTACATTCCCTAATAGTCCCATTGGGTACTACCTCTGCAGGAGTGTAACAGAAGCTAGCAGCAACTATAAGTCTTTAATCATATGAATTCCCATGTAGATTCCCTGTTCTTTCATGCTGCAGTTTTTCAGCTTTCTGCTGGTCCAGCTTCAGTGGTGAGAGGTTGCTAGAGGAATGCTATAAAGGGTTTTTTAAATCTCACAGAGATAGGGGTAGATTTTAAAAGAAGCGCGATCAGCCTACTTTTGCTTGCGCATCAGACTCAAGCAAAAGTACGCTGGATTTTAGTAGATACGCGCGGAGCCGCGCATATCCACTAAAATCCTGGATCGGCGCGCGCAAGGCTATCGATTTTGTATAGCCTGCGCGCGCCGAGCCGCGCTGCCTCCCCCCGTTCCCTCCAAGGCCGCTCCGAAATCGGAGCGGCCTCGGAGGGAACTTTCCTTTGCCCTCCCCTCACCTTACCCTCCCTTCCCCTACCTAACCCACCCACCCGGCCCTGTCTACACCCCCCCCTTACCTTTGTCGGGGGATTTACGCCTCCCGGAGGGAGACGTAAATCCCCGCGCGCCAGCGGGCCTGCTACGCGCCGGGCCACGACCTGGGGGCGGGTACGGAGGGCGCGGCCACGCCCCTGGGCCGTAGCCACGCCCCCGTACCCGCCCCCAAAACGCTGCCGACACGCCCCCGGAACGCCGCGACGACCGGGCCCGCCCCCGACACGCCCCCCCTCCGAGAACCCCGGGACTTACGCGAGTCCCGGGGCTCTGCGCGCGCCGGGAGGCCTATGTAAAATAGGCTTCCCGGCGCGCAGGGCCCTGCTCGCGTAAATCCGCCCGGTTTTGGGCGGATTTACGCGAGCAGGGCTCTGAAAATCCGCCCCATAGTGCTTGCTTAGCAGCATAAGGCTACCTGGCTTGAGCCAACCAGATTAGTGCCAGCCAATGTGGTCCTGTGGATAGACACTGCAGTGCTGTCTCTTATCATGTGGTCACCATTTTGGACAGGCAGATTGTGTGGCAAGAACCAAGAGTGTTATCTTCATTGCAGGCTCAGTGATTGAAGACTGTAAAACTGTAAATTGAGACCATGGACCTCAGACCAGGATTCTCAACCCAGCCCTCAGCACACATCTAGCTGGTCAGGTTTTCAGGATATCCATAATGAATATGCATGAGATACATTTGCATACACTGCCTCCATTGTATGCAAATCTATATCATGCATATTCTTTGTGGATATTCTGAAAATCTGACTGGCTTAATGAACTCCAAGGGATGGATTGAAAACCACCACCTTAAAACATGCCTCAAAATAGATTGATTTTTTCCCATGACCCAGAGCCATGCCTAGGCAGCAGCAGATTCTGGGAAGGATTCCAATTTGCTGTTATAGCAAGAATGTCTTTTCAGTCTGGAGGATGATTCGGTCAGGCCTATTGCAGGTTGGACCACCTAGCAGAGTCCAATTTTGCTCAATTAGTTTAAAAATAACAGCGTGTCTGTTCAGCACAAGAACATCCCTGTGAACCTGGTAGACTGGTACTCCAGGTCACATCCTTAACAAAAGTTAATTCCTTCCATACTGTCTACTACAGGGACCAGGATTGTTCTAGGATAAAAGTCAAAATCAAACACAGGAGATACTGCTTTCTATGGAACTGGACTTCTGGCATTACAGGCTTGGGGTTGATTTTAAAACTCGCACACATGTCCAGGTTCCCGGCACACACACATGGATGTGGCTATTTTATAACATATGCGCGTCAGCACACGCATGTTATAAAATACAATTCCTGCATGCACATATGCGCCAGATTTTAATGTCCACATGCACATGTGTGGGCGGGTGACCTCTTCCATGCACAACGGGGGGGGAGGGGTTTACAAAACAATGCGCGGCGACGGGAGTAGGGTTTTCCCAGTTCCCTCCCAATCCACTCCAATTAAGGAGAGGACTGGGAGGGAACATCCCTATATGTCTAACTACCTTTCCTACCTTTTCCCCTCCTTCCTGACCCCTAACCCCTACCTATTAGATTTTTTTTTGTTGTTTTATAACTTACCTGCTCCTTTGGAGCAGAAGTAAGTTACATGCGCCGGCTGGCTGGGCCTTTTTTAATATGAGCTTGGCGTGCGCACAGCCCGACTATGCGTGTATCTCTTGGTTTTAGAGCGCGCAGTGCTTATAGGGATAAAATGTCATGAATGTTTTAACTCAACTGAGATGCCTTAAGCATTTTTATATAAGCACCACAATATGTGTTTTTGTCCCTTTTATGAGTGCAAAATTATGAAATCTTTCTATAATTGCTGTATCAATAAAACAAAATTCTTTTTTTTTTTAAATTTTTTATTTATGCCTTTTAACAAAATTACAAATATCCACTTGTTAAAGAAATCTCTTACATACAGAAAGAAAAAAAAATACTACAGATGTATTCTGAACACACAAACATAATATCTGTAATATAAGCAAAATAGAAGAAATATGAGGGAGAGCAGATTATTAGAGCGAGTAAATATCAAACAGAAATATAATTCAATTACTTATCTGGTGGTCTGAATAGGACCTCACTACATTACATTCACTTCCAAACAACAGGATCATGTGGGATTAGAGTGAGTATCCAGAAAGGATCTAAGTTGTTTAGGTTCAAAGAAAACATAGCGCTGGTCCTGAAAAAATATACATTTACAAGGAAATTGCAACTTAAAAGAAACCCCCTTTTGTACAACTTCACCTTTCATATTTAGGAACTCTTTCCTTCTTATATGGGTCTGCTTAACTAAGTCTTGATAACAACGTACTTTCTGTCCAAAAAAGGAAACTTGACTATTTCTGAAATATTGTTTAAATATATTATTTTTGTCCATAAGAAATGCAAATGTCACTAGCAATGGTCTACGATAAGAAACAACCATTTCCTGAGACGATTCCAATAACATTGTCAGATCCGGTAAAGCTTGGTCTTCTATTTCAATTTGATTATCCTCAGTTGGGTATAAGTATTGTGAATAGTTAAAGAACCTACTTTCCTTCTACCCGCACAAGAATTACCTCCTCTTACCCGCCCTTTCCCCTTTTACCTTTTCCCTTCTACTCTCCTTAAGAGTTTATCAAGTAATCACCTGATAAACCACCTATCCCAAGTTGAACAGCTGTCATATTGTTTATCTATTCTAATTTATAGTAAAGCTAAATATTGTTTATCTATGCTTATCTACTCTAAATTATTGTAAAGCCTGTTGCTACGTTACGTTACATTGTGAACCGGGGTGATGTTTTTAACGTGCCCCGGTATATAAAAAACTCTTAAATAAATAAATAAATAAATAAATAAATAAGTAATGTACTTTAGTTATTACTGGTTTAATTTCATCTGGAACGTTTAAAACTTGCAACACATACAATTTAAATAAATCTAACAGAGCTATGTTCTTTAGGACAGGAAAATTAAGAAATCTTAAATTGTGTGCTCTCAAGTTGTTCTCAATCTTTTCTAACCTTCTATTTACCACATCTTCATTTTGAATCATAGATGCTTGAATTTTCCCAATTTCAGTAACTGAAGTTTCTAATTTTTATATTTTTATTATTTTGCGTCACAATTTCAATTGCATTATGTCGAACTTGTTGTTTGATATCCATTACTTCTTTTGTTAGTCCCAGAATAGCCTTTTCTAAGGACTGGAGAGCATTCCATATTGAGACAAGCGTTATTTCAGAGTCTTTCACCAGTAAATGTCCCTCCATAGATACTTCCTGGTCTGCCCCTCTTCCCACTCCTGTTGTTAACCCGGCGCCCTCGCTAAGGCTCGAGGAATCAAGCCACGCTGCCATTTTCAGCCCTTCTCCCGATTCACCTCGAGAGTGGTCTACCTTGGCGTCTGGCTCCTGCTTGGTAATTCCTTGCGATGTTTCTCTTTGTTCCGCTGTTTCCACCTCTCTCCAGATTCCCTCCGCCGAGGTTGCAGTTTCTTTAGCTCCTCCATCCTCGTCTCGGCCTGGGGGCACTGGTCTTAATGGAGATCTGGGACTTAACGATGTCTCAGTCAGGGAGATAGGCACTCACTCCACTGCCTGCTCCCCTGCGACCCTTTCTCCCGGCGTAAGTGAGGTCACCGCGGCAAAGAAGCTTCCGATCCTGGGCTGCATAGTTTCCACTGGTGTGGAGGTGCTCTCTCCACACTGGACCCTAGCTTTTCGCTTGGTATGTGGCATCTGAAATGGTCTCAATCAGAAAAAGATCGGAGCTCCTCTTAACGCGACCAGTCAGACCGCCATCTTGGAAGGCTCTCCCCCCAATAAAACAAAATTCTAAAGCCTTTCCTGGGATAGCTGGACAACCATCCCAAAAGTATGCACATCCCAAAAGAAAGGGCTGCTAGTGGAACATCCTTCAAATCTGGTACAGCAAGTGTAACCCCTATATTTAAAAAGGGATCCAGGGGTGATCTGGGAAACTATAGACTGGCGAGCCTGACTTCAGTGCCGGGAAAAATCATGGAAATTTTATAACGAATAAAATCACAAAACATTTAGATAGACGTGGTTTGATGGGACACAACCAACATGGATTTACCCAAGGGAAGTCTTGCCTCACAAATCTCCTACATTTTTTTGAAGGAGTGAATAAACATGTGGACAAAGGTGAACCAGTAGATGTGGTATATTTGGATTTCCAGAAGGCATTCGACAAAGTCCTGCATGCGAGGCTTCTAAAAAAACTAAAAAGTCATGGGTTAGGAAGCGATGTCCTTTTGTGGATTACAAGTTGGTTAAAAATGGAAAACAGAGAGTAGGATTAAATGATCAATTTTAACAGTGGAAAAAGGTAAACAGTGGAGTGTCTCAGGGATCTGTGCTTGGACCGGTGCTTTTTAATATATTTATAAATGATCTGGAAAGGGGTACAACAAGTGAGGTGATCAAATCTGTGAATGACACAACATTATGCAGAGTAGTTAAATCTCAAGCACATTGTGATGATTTGCAGGAGGACCTTGTGAGACTGGAAGATTGGGCTTCCAAATGGCAGATGAAGTTTAACGTGGACAAGTGCAAAGTGATGCATATAGGGAAAAATACCCTTGCTGTAGTTACATGATGTTAGGTTCTATCTAAGGAGTTACCACCCAAGAAAAAGATCTAGGTGTCATAGTGGATAATACATTGAAATCGTTGGCCCAGTGTGCCGTAGCAATCAAAACAGCAAACAATGTTAGGAATTATTAGGAAGGGAATGGAAAATAAAACGGAGGATGTCATAATGCCTATTTATTGCTCCATGGTGAGACCGCACCTTGAATACTGTGTGCAGTTCTGGTCACCGCATCACAAAAAGGATATAGCTGCACTGGAGAAACCACAGAGAAGGGCGACCAAAATGATATGGGGCATGGAACAGCGCCCCTATGAAGAAAGACTAAAGAGGTTAGGGCTGTTCATCTTGGAGAAGAGCCAGCTAAGAGGGATTATGATAGAGGTCTTTAAAATCATGAGAGGTCTAGAACGGGTAAATGTGAATCGGTTATTTACTCTTTCGGATAATAGAAGGACCAGGGGGCACTCTATGAAGTTAGCATGTAGCACATTTAAAATTAATCAGAGAAAATTCTTTTTCACTCAACACACATGTTCTGTCCCCAGCAGTGGGTACATGTTTGTATCTGTGCATATTGTAGTTTAACTGTGTTTAGTGCAGTCCTCCCTTCTGAGGATTCTTAATACTGAAACACTTTTTGTAACCCATGATAAAAGTCTGTGAGCCTTTGCCCTTAAGAGAAGCTCCCTCACCCCTCCACCTTCTCTCACTATCGTAAGAGCTTGAATGCCCCTCAATCTAACTTGAGTCTTCCTAGGTGCCTTATAGGCTCAAGGGACTGCCCTTCATGCTCCCCCTGTGTCACATGGTTCTTAGGCTCGCTGCCATTGGACCTTGCCCCCTGCCCCCAGCTTGTGGAGGCATTTTCTTTAGCAGCTCTCGATGATAGTTCAGTTCACCCCTTGTGTGCTTCTGAGCCAGCAGCGCTCTGTAATACTCCCTGAAATGATCAGGTTTTTTACCTTCTCCCTTACTGCCTTTGTCTGAAGACTAAATCTGCCTCATATCCCTCAAGCTTCCTATCTCTACCATAAACTAACTCCTGCAACAGAAGAGACCTCCTTCTCCCTCCTGCTACCCTGTCTCCAGTTACCAAAGATCTTTGCCTAGGAGCTCATGTTTGAAATGCAACAATTGTAAGTAGAATTTACCTGTATAATAAATAATTTCAAACTTAAAGAATCTTTGTCTTGAGGACTGATTGGAGAGAAAGTTTAGCTGTCTGAATAGGAAAAATATGGTTGTTTACCTGATTCAGAACAGTAAAAAACCTGTATCAAACAGGAAGATAGTAAAAAGTGAAAAGCCAGTGAACTGAAAGCATTTTTTAAATAACTGCATACAGTGCAATGAAACAAGAACTTCATCCCCAAAGCACAGCCTGTGGTAGGGAAGTCTGCATTGAGTAGAAATCGTTAAAGGTGAAGGATTGTTAAAGACACCTCCTTGCACCTGAATAAGCCTTCCACACCTTCAGCTGTGATGAGAGGCCAGGGAATCAAATATAAAAACCCTAAGATTGTGAAGATTTATACTTTCGGACTGACTTTGAGTCTGCAAAGCATTAAAGAAGCAAACGCGGATGTAAAATGAGCCTATGCTACAAGCGAGGTATACAAAGAGTTGCAAAGAAAGCGTTTTAACTCCATGCAACCGCCGCCAGAATTCAAACTCTAGACAAAGGACTTAACGACAGTCTTTAAGCCCATTCAAGCTTCCCTCTTGCTGGGCAAGGAATTTGTCACCTGTAAGCAGCTCTCCCCTCCCTTTGCCACTGCTCCTGCAGACTAGAAACAGAGAGCAATTAGTTGCCATAGATACCAGATCTCTGCTGACTCTACAGACAGGGCAGTTAGAACTAACAAAAAAACCCCAACAAACTGAATTTCAAGCCAAGCACTCACAGCATTGGGGATCAAGATTGAAAGGACAGTGATTGCAAAAGCTGCTCTGCCCCTCCCCCATCCCTCTGTTACACATTTGCCGCCGAAGATTGCCATAGATACCAGATCTCTGCTGACTCCAGGAACAGGGAACAGAAAGCCCGGAGGCAAACTTTCCTTAGGTGTTCCCTGTACGTACCAGGATCAGTCCAGACAGCTGGGTTATGCCTCCCCTCCAGCAGATGGAGTCAGAGAGAAAACTGAAAGCACCCCCTAGATATACTAGTGTGCCACCTGCGATCCCTCAGTATATTCTCTGACTCCAGTAGATTGAGAGGCATAACCCTGCGGTCCTGCCCTGGTGAGTGTGTTCGTACTGGGGGAAAAGAAAAACAAAACATTTTATTAGGGGGACAGATCATTTGGTTTTCTTCTCTCTGTCCTGTCTGTGGTGTGTTGTTTGGTTGTGCGCAGCACGGTTTGGGCTCAGTGTGGGGCAGACACATAGGGACCTACCCTATGAACGTTCCCGGGCTAGACGGTCCTTGAGGCTGGGGGAGAGCTTACCGGTGGGCCGGTCACCCTCCCCCCCCCAATTCCAGGGGTCCCAACCCTGAAGGGGGTTTAAAAAAAAAAAAAAAAAGGAACTTTTGAATTGAGACACTTCAGTCCTGTTGGCAACAGGCAGTGGGCTTGTTCCTTCCACCCCGGCCTGCCAGAGCCTCTGCGGACCCCGGAGAGGGTGGCTTAGTCACCCGGCGCACTGGGCTGGTGAGGGGTTAGCACTCACCTCGGTTTTGGCGCCTTTTTTCTTCAGGGCTCCATTTTCTGCCCGTGATGCCGCGATCTTCGGCCTGTGGGGCCTGTGCGGGAGCGGGGGCGCGACTCTCCAGGGAGGGCCTCTGTCCCCAATGTCTCCCTGGGGACGAGGGACCCTCCCGGGGGCCGAGCGCTGCCCGCAGCGATCTTTCCCTGCCTCCTTCGCCACGGCATCGCGGCGCTGCTAGCAGCCGCTCTTCTGCCCCTCCTCCATCGGGGAGGAGTGCGGCGGCCATCTTGGCCACGCGGCAGGCAGACTTGGAGGCATCGGAGGAAGAAACCTCCCCTCCCCCCTCCCCGGGCGAGCGAAATCTGCGGTCTCCGGCCGATTTGGGAAGCCCCGCCCCCCTCCTCCTTCAGGGGCCGTTGCCAGGAATTTAAAACGATCGGTGCCTTTTTCTTCCGATTTTGTGCTCCTGATGCACAAGGCGTTTTTACAGGCTGAATCTGGTTGGGAAGCAGAGGTCCCTTCTCCCCCCAAGATCCCTAAACCTACCTTGCCCCAGTGGAATCCGTCGGGCGTGGGGTCCTCCGGGGCCAGTGTCTCCCGCCCGCGGGGGGGTGCTGAGGGCGCAGGGGACGCGGAACCGGTTCCGAGTCCCCAGGAGCCTTCGGATTTGCTGGCAGCGGACGAACAGCTGTCCGTGGAGGGGGATGACCCCCAGGTGCTGCGCTTATTTGGCAAAGAGGAGTTAAGCTCTCTTATCCTCCATGTCTTGCAAGAGCTTGAGCTGACGGCGCCCCCCCCAGGACGCTGATACTTCTACGGGGGATATCGCCATGGCGGGGATTCGGGCCCCTCCTCAGACCTTCCCATTCCATCACAAGGTGTTACAGATCGTTTCCAAGGAGTGGGAGCTGCCAGAGTCTTCTCTGAGGGTCACTCGAGCTATGGAAAAGCTATATCCCTTGCCTAAGGATGCCTTGGAACTCCTAAAGACACCGGCGGTGGATTCGGCTGTCACGGCGGTGGTTAAACATATGACTATCCCTGTTACGGGTGGGATAGCTTTGAAAGATCTCCAGGACCGTAAGCTGGAGATCTTACTGAAGCGTATTTTTGAGGTGGCGGCCCTAGGTGTCCGGGCAGCAGCGTGCAGCAGCCTCGTGCAGAGGGCCAACCTGCGATGGGTCCAGCAGTTGCTGACCACGCAGGAGCTTCCTCCGGGTGAGGCTGAGCAGGCAAATTGTGTGGAGGCTGCGGTCGCTTATACCGCGGATGCTTTATATGATTTGTTGCGTACTTCGGCTCGCATCATGTCATCGGCTGTTTCGGCTCGGAGGTTGCTCTGGCTCCGTCGTTGGTCGGCGGATGCCACCTCTAAGGCAAGATTAGGCTCCTTTCCCTTTAAGGGCAAGTTGCTTTTTGGAGAGGAGCTGGATCAGCTTATTAAGGACCTGGGCAACAACAAGGTATATAAGTTGCCGGAGGATAAGCCGCGTCAATCACGGGCGTTTGGGAATGCTAGGGCTCGTTTTCGGGGTCAACGGCGTTTCCGTGCGGGACGAGGTGGTACCTTTCCCCAGAGACAACAGGCCACGAGAACCCAGCCCTGGTCTCCTTCCTTTCGGGGCAGGAGGCCTCAACGTGGAGGCTCCTCACAAAGTTTCGCTGCCATTAAGCCCGCACAATGAAGGTGCGCAGGCCCATTCCTCCGTTCCCGTTATCGGAGGTCGGCTGTCCCGGTTTTGGGAGGAATGGGTCAAAATAACTTCGGATCAATGGGTCCTCGACGTGGTCCGGTACGGCTACGAGTTGGATTTTGCACGTCCCCTCCGGGATCTCTTTCTGGTGTCGCCGTGCGGTCCGATAGAAAAGAGGCTGGCTACAGCTCAAACGCTCGATCACCTACAGGCTCTGGGGGCGGTGACTCCGGTCCCGCCAGACCAGCTTCGGACGGGTCGGTATTCCATTTATTTTCTGGTTCCCAAAAAGGAGGGCACCTTCCGACCGATCCTGGATCTCAAAGGCGTGAACAAGGCCTTACGAGTGCCTCGCTTTCGGATGGAGACTCTACGGTCTGTTATTGCGGCCGTCCACAAGGGAGAATATTTGGCTTCTTTGGACTTGACGGAGGCTTATCTCCACATTGGTATCCGAGAGAGTCATCAAAGGTTCCTACGCTTCATGGTGCTAGGGTCCCACTATCAGTTTTGTGCCCTCCCTTTCGGCCTGGCCACCGCGCCGCGAGTGTTCACCAAGGTGCTCGTCGTGGTCGCGGCTTCTCTTCGTCGGCAGGGATTACTCGTGCACCCTTACCTCGACGATTGGCTCATCCGGGTGAAGTCACATGCGGCTTGCAAACGGGCAGTTTCCCTGGTAGTGCGTCAGCTTCAGTCGTTGGGTTGGGTAGTCAACTTCGCGAAGAGCAGACTCGAGCCGACCCAACAACTGGAGTTTTTGGGCGCGCGATTCGATACCTTGGTGGGCAAGGTTTTTCTTCCTCATCAGCGCATGCTCAATCTCATGACACTGGTACGGCGCCCGCTGGCTCTCACGACTCCCACGGTGTGGGATCATTTACAGCTCATTGGGCATATGGTATCTACTATGGAGATGGTGCAATGGGCTTTTGCGCATATGCGGCCCTTACAGAGATCTCTACTATCTCGTTGGGATCCCAGATCAGAGGATTTTGGTCTGGAGCTCCCTCTACTGGAGGAGGCCCGATCCAGTCTCGCCTGGTGGCTCAATCCGGACAACCTGCTCCAAGGAGTGACCCTGGAACCCCCATCTTGGACGGTGGTGACAACGGATGCCAGTCTTTCCGGCTGGGGGGCGGTCTGCCAATCCCGAGCTGTTCAGGGCACCTGGACGGCGCACCAGTCCACTTGGTCCATCAACCGCTTGGAAACCAGGGCGGTACGTCTGGCCTTGCGTCGCCTACTTCCCATGGTAAGCGGCCGGTCGGTACGGATTCTGTCGGACAACGCGACCACAGTGGCGTACATTAATCGACAAGGAGGCACGAAAAGTCGTGCGGTGGCGACAGAGGCCGCGTTGTTGATGGCCTGGACGGAACGCCAAGTGTCGCGGCTAGCGGCCTCCCACATTGCCGGCGTAGACAACGTTCAGGCGGACTACCTCAGTCGACGACATCTGGATCCCGGAGAATGGGAGCTTTCCCCGGAGGCGATGGGTCTCATCACTCGGCGGTGGGGGACTCCGCACTTGGATCTCATGGCGACTCGGATAAATGCGAAGGCGGCGCGTTTCTTCAGTCGAAGAAGAGAGCACGCGTTGGAGGGGGTGGATGCACTGGTACTTCCGTGGCCCCGTCGCATTCTTCTGTACGTGTTTCCACCGTGGCCCCTGGTGGGGAAGGTGTTACGACGCATAGAGTCCCATCAAGGTCCGGTGATTCTCGTGGCTCCGGAATGGCCGCATCGTCCGTGGTTCGCGGATCTCGTCAACCTGGCGGTGGACGGCCCTCTACGGTTAGGTCATCTTCCCAATCTCCTGCGTCAGGGTCCGGTAGTTTTCGAACTGGCGGATCGCTTTTGTCTGGCGGCTTGGCTTATGAGCGGAAGCAGTTGAGGAAGAGAGGTTATTCGGATGCGGTGGTGTCTACCCTGCTTCGAGCGCGTCGGTCTTCTACTACGCTCGCTTATGCTAGGGTTTGGAAGGTTTTCCATGATTGGTGCGCTGGTTTGGGTATTACGCCTAAGCGTTCGACCGTTCCTCAGATCCTCATGTTCTTACAGGGGGGCCTGACGAAGGGTTTGGCGTATAATTCGCTTCGCGTTCAGGTGGCGGCTCTGGGATGCTTGAGAGGTCAGCTGGAAGGGTCCTCCCTTGCGTGTCACCCAGATGTCGCTCGGTTCTTGCGAGGAGTTAGGAACTTGCGTCCTCCTCTTAGGCTTCCCTGTCCTTCCTGGAACTTGAATTTGGTACTCCGTGGTTTGTGTGCGGCTCCGTTTGAGCCTATTCATTCGGCTTCGTTGAAGGATCTGACCCTCAAGGCGGTTTTTCTTGTGGCTATCTCCTCGGCTCGGAGGGTGTCGGAGCTTCAGGCTCTTTCTTGCAGAGAACCGTTCTTGCGTATTTCTGATTCGGGGGTTTCCTTACGGACCGTGCCATCCTTTCTTCCTAAGGTGGTCTCGGCGTTTCATGTCAACCAGACGGTTGAGCTACCCTCCTTTTCGGCGGAGGACTTGCGGTCTACCCAAGGTAAGGACTTGCGGCGCCTGGACGTCCGGCGAATTCTCCTGCGCTATTTGGAGGTTACTAATGATTTTCGAAAGTCAGATCATCTCTTCGTGTTGTGGAATGGGCCCAAGAAGGGTCTTCAGGCATCTAAGGCTACGATTGCCCGATGGTTGACGGGGGCCATTGCATCCACCTACATTGGCTGCGGTAAGCCTGTTCCGGATGGGCTTAAGGCTCATTCGTTGCGTGCTCAGGCGACTTCGTGGGCTGAGAATCGATTGGTCTCTTCCCAGGAGATATGTAGGGCGGCCACTTGGAAATCTTGGCATACGTTTGCCAGGCACTATCGCCTGGATGTCAGGGGTCCGTCCTCACAGTCGTTTGGTAGCAGCGTGATTCGAGCGGGACTCTCAGGGTCCCACCCCAGTTGAGGCGGCTTGGGTACATCCCAGCTGTCTGGACTGATCCTGGTACGTACAGGGAAAGGAAAATTAGGTTCTTACCTTTGCTAATTTTCGTTCCTGTAGTACCATGGATCAGTCCAGACGCCCGCCCACGGTGTTCTGGGAGTCCGCTCGTGTTCTTATATTTCCAGGTGGTTTTCCACACCAAGGATGAAGTGTTTGTTCTTCACTGTATGGTTGTCAGTGTTTTCTGTTGACGTTACAACTTGCTGTTCTGTTTGTTTGTCTGTGTTCACGGAGGTTACTATTTGATCTGACCTCGAGTTTGCACTACAATCCGTTCAGTTATGGAAATTTATTGGGGGTGGCATTTGCGATGGTTAGTTTTTTACTTCTGCTTTGATATCGCATATACTGAGGGATCGCAGGTGGCACACTAGTATATCTAGGGGGTGCTTTCAGTTTTCTCTCTGACTCCATCTGCTGGAGGGGAGGCATAACCCAGCTGTCTGGACTGATCCATGGTACTACAGGAACGAAAATTAGCAAAGGTAAGAACCTAATTTTCCTTTAGCTAGCTTTGCCCCCCTGCTTCTAAAGCAATTCAAAGTTTATTCCCTTTAACTCAGTGGCTGAAAGAAGTGTTTGCTATTGAGATGGCTGAAACAGCAATACAGGAAGACAAAGACACCTTGAAACAGCTAACTGAAGCCATTGAATTAAGAGATGACACAGAGCAAAAAGGGGAAGATGCTGAAGGAAGGGATGAAAGCAATAATTTGAAGAGATTATCTAAGCTAACAGAGAAGCTGCGCAGAGATATGAGACAAGAAGACAGAGGCATGAACACAGGATAGAAAGAGAGTGGCATAACGTCGAGCAGGAAAGGGAGAGGTCTCAGAAAGCCCCACCACCTTAAGTACCATATAGAACAGCTGCAGCTTCATTCCCAAACCTATAGGCTCATCACAGAAGAGTATCTTGAGTTCTTAACAAGAATTAACACTGCAGAAAGCCTTGAAGAGAAAGGCCACCAACAGAATTTAGACCAAATACGCCACAGAATGGTAATAGATACCATTAATAGTGCAGAAGCAAGCGATTCAATAAGCGAGGTCGACTCTCAGCACTCTTACACCTCTAAGCATACAACGGGGTCCGTAAGGTCACATGGGTCAAGGCACTTGAACCGTTCTCAACTCAGCTCAGTCGCCCTCCAAAAGAAAGCAGAGTCTCAAGTAGCCATAATATGCGTACAGTATGCTGAACAAGAAGCAGCTCTTAAAAGAGAAGGCCTCAGAATAGAAGAAGAACAGAAGGCCGCTACCTTCAGAAAGGCTGAACTAGATATCACCTTGGATTTGTTGCGGCAGAAAAGAGAAACAGCAGCCCTTGAAGCCGAAATTAAGATATTTGATGAGGCCCTAGACCAAGGCGGTGGGGGGGGACCCACTCAGCTCCATGGCCCAGCAGGACACGACCCAGCGGATGCTTGAGTATGTCACAGCTCACCCTCCAACTCACGCCAGCGCCAAAACGCCACCTCCGTCAGAGCAATCCTCACATCATAGAAACATAGAAATGACGGCAGAAGAAGACCAAACGGCCCATCCAGTCTGCCCAGCAAGCTACACACTTTATCCATTTTTATTTCCCTTTTTCTCTCTCCCACCTGTTACTATTGGCTTCCAGTACCCTCCAGCCCTAATTCCCCTCCACCCCACCACCAATTCCCCTCCACCCCACCACCAATTTAGAGAGCAGCGCCGTATCTGCATCCAAGTGACATCCAGCTCAATTAGGGGTAGCAACTGCTGTAACAAGCAGGCCACACCCTTGCCCCATACTCTTACCCACCCCTGTTATTATTTTTTGTTTGTTTTTTTTATTTTTTTTTTGGAGATAGCAGCCCTTCATCCTTCCGCTCCGTGAAGGTGGAACAATAACTACTGGCCACTGGCATCCCGCTCCGTGAATGCATCATGGGAGAACATGCTCCCCCTCACAAATGGCTGCCTTGACCAAAAAAATCAGACCTGAAACGCAAAATGCCATGAATACTAAATGCTATGATAGTGACCCACCGGCTCTAAATCACACGGATGCATGGCAGTTAACCCACGCGCCAAGCACACACCCCAAGGAAAACACTTCCGTGCAACCATGGATCCCAGCGTCCCGTGGGGACTGGGAACGAGAAAGAGCTAGTCAACTACACTTAAGAAGGGCTCCAATTGAGTACCCTGTGCCAAAACAGGGGACAATTGATCAACTATGTCCCGAGCCAATGTACAACAAGGGTGACGTGCACAGTCAGCCACAAGATGCACGCCCATCAAGACCTACTGCCTTTCAGAACGAGTCTTCAGAAAAAGAAGACCTATCAAGGTGCATGACCCACTGGGAATTCATAACCACAGGGCTTTACGAGGTCAACGACCGCCCTGAGAGTTACAGAGCATGGAAATCTGACTTCCAAGATGCTGTGAAGGATATGAGATTGACCACGAAGGAAGAGATAAACTTGATGGTAAAATGGTTGGAATGTGAATTGGTCAAACACATGTAAGGATTAAAAAACGTCTACCCATGTGATCCCTTTACAGCACTAAAAGAGGTATGGGAGAGACTTGAGCGATATTATGTGGCCCAGTCGCCATAGAGAATGCGTTATTTGAGAAAATAGAAAACTTTCCAGAAATATCCAGTAGGGATAACCGCAAGTTACAAGAATTGGGAGATCTCCTCCAAGAGGTGGAGACAGCTAAGGCTGAACTAATTTATCCGGGTCTCAACCTTCTGGACACATCACGAGGCACGAACACCATCATAAACAAACTGCCACGTGATATACAAGATAAATGGGCATCTCATGGTGCACGGTACAAAGAAGACCACAAAGAATACCCACCTTTCCATGTCCTCTCAAAGTTCATACGAGATTTAGCAAGGCATAGGAACGACCCTAGCTTCTCATTCAGTACACATGAAATACACAGAATCAGCCACCGAGTGGGCGAGAGGCCAACCAATAAGCATAGCAGCAACAGGAAACCCATCTCTGGGCACAAAACGGAAGTGTCGCCTGCAGCACCTACATCAGATCAACTTGCCTGTGTGAATAGAGCAGAGGATCCAGACCGACAGTGTTCAATACACCAGAAACCTCACCCACTCAGAAAGTGTTGAGGATTCAAAGGGAAACCTTTAAAAGAGCGCAAAGAACTGTTAAAAGGTACAGAATTTGCTACCGGTGCTGTTCTTCATTTAACCACATGGCTAAAGACTGTAAAATAGCCATTATGCGTTCAGAGTGTGGGAGTGACCAACATGATAGCCCCCTGCACCCTGACGGAGCAAACCACGGCGGGGAGGAAAGGGCAGAACAAACACCAGAACCTGAAGTGATCCCCAAATGCACACAAGTGTGCGGGAGAAATAACAACAGGAAATCCTGCACAAAAATATGCTTGGCTAGAGTGTATTCCAAAGAGCAACCTGAGAAGGCAGTCAAAATGTATGTAATCATAGATGAGCAGAGCAACAGATCCCTGGCAAGGCCAGAATTCTTTGACTTGTTTGATATCTATGACCACTACTCTCCGTACAACCTCAAAACCTGCTCAGGGATTACCCGAGTGACAGGGAGGAGAGCAAGCGGATATGTAATAGAGGTGATAGATGGCAGCAACAAGTCAAACCTGCCCACGCTTATCGAGTGTGACCAGATGCCTGACAACAGGGATGAGATTCCTACACCAGAAGCCGCTCGGCACCATTCTCATCTAAAGTACATAATGCATCAGCTCCCACCACTAGATCCGGAAGCAGAAATCCTGCTGTTATTGGGCAGAGACACACCAGCACTGATCAAGGTTCTGAAGATATGTGATGACCCACCAACCGCTCCCTGTGCTTACCGACTTGCCTTGGGATGGGTGATAGTCGGCGATGTCTGCTTGAATCGAACAAGGAGACCAAGTGTTCAAGCATATGTTACGAGTGTCTTAGAGAATGGACGTCCTACTCCATTTGAACCATGTCCTAACCATCTAAGCACCAAGGAGATCTTAAGCTGCGAGGAACTGAATCTCAATTCAGCTGCCAGTCAGATCACCTCCCCATCAGATGTAGAAGAACATCTAGGGGACTCGGTGTTTCAAGTCGCCAAAGATGACGACAAACCTACTCTTTCTGTAGAAGACAAAGAATTATTAAGAATTATGAATAAAGAGTTCTTTATAGATGAATCAAATAGCTTGGTAGCTCCTCTACCATTCCAGACACCCAGACCCCAACTCTCTAACAACAGAGAACAAGCACTTTCACGACTTATGTCACTGCGGAGAACTCTGGAAAGGAAACCAGAGATGAAACAACACTTCATTAACTTCATGAACGACATGTTGGACAATAGCCACGCAGAGCTAGCTCCACCCTTAAGGGATAATGAAGAGTGTTGGTACTTGCCTACCTTCGGTGTATACCGTCAGCAGAAACCAGGCCAGATGATCGTCTTTGATTCCAGTGCGCAGTTTCATGGAATCTCACTCAACAATGTGCTTTTCACGGGACCTGACATGATCAATAACTTGTTAGGAGTAGTGATCCTATTCAGAAAAGAAGCAGTCGCTGTGACAGCCAACATCCAACAAATGTTCTACTGATCTGTCATGCACCAAGACTACAGAAATTACCTAAGATTCCTGTGGTACCGTGATAACGACATCAATAAGGAGATTGTGGAATACCAGATGCGAGTGCACATCTTCGGTAATAGCCCATCACTTGCAGTAGCCACGTACGGGCTGAGAAGGACAGCCCAAGAAGGAGAAAAAGAGTACGGTGCAGATGCCAGACACTTTGTGAAAAGGGACTTCTATGTAGATAAGGGACTGCCCTTCATACTCCCTCTGTGTCACATGGTTCTTAGGCTCGCTGCCATTGGACCTGCCCCCTGCCCTCAGCTTGTGGAGGCATTTCCTTTAGCAGCTCTCGGTGAGAGTTCAGTTCACCCCTTGCGTGCTTCTGAGCCAGCAGCGCTCTGTAATACTCCCTGAAATGATCAGGTTTTTTACCTTCTCCCTTACTGCCTTCGTCTGAAGACTAAATCAGCCTCATTTCCCTCAAGCTTCCTATCTCTACCATAAACGAACTCCTGCAACACAAGAGACCTCCTTCTCCCTCCTGCTACCCTGTCTCCAGTTACCAAAGATCTTTGCCTAGGAGCTCTCGTTTGAAATGCAACAATTGTAAGTAGAATTTACCTGTACAATAAATAATTTCAAACTTAAAGAATCTTTGTCTTGAGGACTGATTGGAGAGAAAGTTTAGCTGCCTGAAAGGAAAAAGCACGGATGTTTTCCCGTCGATAGCAGGGCTGAATTAGCCATGCTGTCATGGGATCTGTCAATCAGGTCCGGGAGGCGGAGCTTGTCAAAGCAGAGATCATAGCTTTGCTCTCTGCAGCTGCGCGTATGTTCCCACGCAGGAAAGTAACGGAATCTCCTCAGTCTGTTCTTTCCGCGCGCAGGATCGCACGCGGAGCTGTTCTTCTCCTCAGCGTTATTAAATAAAAATGTCAAAATCGGTTTTTAAACCCTGTAATTGTGGCAAGGTAATGTCGGTCACGGATGGACATGACCAATGTTACCGATGCTTAGGGCCAGATCACAATCGTGAAGATTGTGAATTTTGTTCGAGAATGTCTCCGAGAGCCCTGAAACAACGAGCTTACAGGCTTCAGGAACGTTTTGCCTCACCGGAGCCATCGGAGGTTTATTCATTGCCTGGCCCTGCAATTTTACTGGCTCCTTCAAAAAAGAGGGCATTTTCGTGGGATCCTCTATCCTCCAATCTTGGAGGTAAGAAGTAGCAAGCCGGCAAAGGCCATTGGATTTCAAACAATCCATAGAGCCAGAAGCGCCGGCGCAAGAGACACTGGCGCCAAAAATCAGGGCGCCTAAGACTTCTGCGCCTAAGATGCCTTATGTTCATAAAACTATTTATTTATTTATTTAGAAACTTTTATATACCGGTATTAGTGGGGACATCATACCGGTTTACATTTGAACAAAAAGGCTTGAAAATACATGTTAACAGGGGAAGCGAACTGGGAGGGGGATAACAAGGAGCAGCGAGGAAAGAAAGATTAACATAACAGGAACAAGCATAAGTTAACAGAATAATTAGTTCCTTAATATAAGGAGGTTGTGATCACCATGAAGCGGTGCAGGGATGGGGTAGGGGGGATCTATTCTGGATAGGCTTGTTTGAATAGTAGCGTTTTTAGTTTCTTTTTAAATTTGAATAAACATGGTTCGAGGCGCATGTGTACAGGGAGGGAGTTCCAAAGAGAGGGGCCTGCAATAGAGAGGGCACAATCGCGAGTGGCAGAGAGGTGGGCTGTTTTCAGAGAGGGAACATGTAGTGTGCCCATGTTGGTGGATCTGGTGGGACGGGTGGACTGTGGGGAATTGAAGGGGATGTCGAGCCAATTGGAGTTGTGGGCGTGTATGGATTTGTGTATTATGGTCAAGATTTTGTAGTGAATGCGAGAGAGAACGGGGAGCCAGTGAAGGTCTTTGAGGATGGGGGTAATGTTTTCGAATTTACATGTGTTTGTGATGAGTCTTGCTGACGCATTTTGCAACATTTGTAAAGGTTTTATGGTAGAGAGGGGGAGCCCTAGGAGGAGTGCGTTGCAGTAATCTAGTTTGGAGGTTATGGTGGCTTGTATTACTGTGCGGAAATCCTGTGTGTACAGTAGGGGTCTGAGTTTCTTGAGTACATTGAGCTTGAAAAATCCTGACGGCGCATAACACTTCTGCGCCTGAAGAACTATCGGCGCACAACACTTCTGCACGCTTGTATTACTGTGCGGAAATCCTGGGTGTACAGTAGGGGTCTGAGTTTCTTGAGTACGTTGAGCTTGAAAAATCCTGACGGCGCATAACACTTCTGCGCCTGAAGAACTATCGGCGCACAAAACTTCTGCACGCATGTCACCGAAGACACTTCTGCGCATGGCGCCAAAGGACCCTGCGCGCACCGTGCAGAAGATTTCTGCACGCAGGGCGCCGAAGACATCGCACGCACGGCGCTGAAGACACCTGTGTGCGCGATGAAGGGAAAACCTGCGTGCACAGCGCCAACCACATTTGAGCGTACGGTGCAGGCAACACTTGCGCACCCAGCGCCAGACATGTCTGTGCGCATGGTGCCGGAGACATTGGCGCTGATAACTTTGGCGCGCACAGACATAGAAAGATATACGCACAAGTCTAGATCCGCGCACAAATCCAAATCGGCGCACAAGACACAGGAACACACGTCTCATGTACTACACCATGAATTGAACAGACGACATGGACCCTCACAAATGTCTCATTCCACCTCTCCATCGATAACCCCACCTCGTTCAGGTACTTCCCTCTACTTCGACAGAGTTTACAATAAAACACAGAAAGCGATCACCGTCTTCACGTAGAAGTCATACAGACTCGTCGTCACACTATTATCATAAGCACTCACATCACTACCACAACAAAAGGTCGGCAAAGAGGAGTGAAAACATGGGAAGTATCTAAATCATCTCACATACCTGCTTCAAATACCTTCTCCCATACAGAGGTAATACAAGTTGTTTCCTCTAACGCTTCTACAGCTTCAGAGGATTCAATGGACATGATATGCGACAAAAAACAGAAAGACCATAAGGTATCCAGTACTTTACCTCACAACACTCCAATGCAACCTAAAGCATGTGAGTCACAAGAACCAGATGGTCGTACAATAATGCCCCCTCATACAAAAGAGGCATTTTATCAATTGTCCCAATCCTTAGCAGGATTTTATGAATATCTGCAGTCATCATTCAAAATGACTAATCTTGCTTCTGGCAGTTCTCCGGAACATAAGACACAGACTACTAGAGAGCAGTCGGTGGAGCCTCCATCTCCCATAGCAAACCAACCAGCCTCACCAAATTATAACCAGGATATATCTATTGATTCTCCTTCACCGCAAACATCCCCATCATCATCTACGGGATTCCCATTGGATCCGCAGGAACAAGCTCAGGAACCGTATTCCCCTCCGGAAGACCTTACATACCCAAAATTTCTGGAAAAATTAGGTTTAATACTGCATCTAGAGGTTCATAAAGAAACAGACCCTAGATCAGAAACTCTTGGCTTCCTAAAGATTTTCGATACTCCAGGAGAACCAACATCTCTTCCACCACAAGAACTCCTGCATTCAGTCTTACAGAAATCCTGGGAAACACCTTACACAATCTCAGCGGTTTCCAGGAAGACGGACATAAAATTTCGTATGAGGAAAACATCACCGTACTCTATACCACAATTACCTCATGCTTCAATTGTAGTAGAGTCGGCGATGCAAAGATTTAAGAAAACAAAGTCGCATTCCTCATACCCACCAGGGAAAGATATAAGAACATAAGAACATGCCATACTGGGTCAGACCAAAGGTCCATCAAGCCCAGCATCCTGTTTCCAACAGTGGCCAGTCCAGGCCATAAGAACCTGGCAAGTACCCAAAAACTAAGTCTATTCCATGTTACCGTTGCTAGTAATAACAGTGGCTATTTTCTAAGTCAACTTAATTAATAGCAGGTAATGGACTTCTCCTCCAAGAACTTAACCAATCCTTTTTTAAACACACCTATACTAACTGCACTAACCACATCCTCTGGCAACAAATTCCAGAGTTTAATTGTGCGTTGAGTAAAAAAGAACTTTCTCCGATTAGTTTTAAATGTGCCCCATGCATACTTCATGGAGTGCCCCCTAGTCTTTCTATTACTCCGAAAGAGTAAATAACCGATTCACATCTACCCGTTCTAGACCTCTCATGATTTTAAACACCTCTATCATATCCCCCCTCAGCCATCTCTTCTCCAAGCTGAAAAGTCCTAACCTCTTTAGTCTTTCCTCATAGGGGAGCTGTTCCATTCCCCTTATCATTTTGGTAGCTCTTCTCTGTACTTTCTCCATCGCAATTATATCTTTTTTGAGATGCAGCGACCAGAATTGTACACAGTATTCAAGGTGTGGTCTCACCATGGAGCGATTTTCTACTGGCCTTCTATATTATTTCCTCCTGTTGTATCTTTATCTAACATAAAAGTCTCCAAATCTAAAGGGTCAATAAAACTATATTTCTTCCCTCTAAAAGTTATAATACAAATAGATGGATATTTCAGAAAAAAGGTTGCCCCAAGGGCTAACACTTTGGTTTTTAGAGAGAGAAAGTGTCTCCTTTTAGCCTTGGTGGCTCGAGACACATCCGGAAACATTAATATCTTTTGACCACAAAAATGTATATCTCTGTGTGTAAGAAAATCCCTAAACACTCTATCTTTGTCAGCTTCTAATAACATAGAAACAAATAAGGTAGCTCTTTTTTGTATAATGTCAATTGACTCCTCAAGGAATGTAGAAACACCTATAGATGAAATATCTGGATTTTCCTCTTCCACCACTCCAGTTTTCTTGGAGAAGTAAAAGACTTTTGAAAAAACAGGTATTTCTTTCTCTGCATATTGTAATATTTCCCTGAAGTATTTTTTTAACATTTCACTAGGTGATAAAAGTCTGGTTTGCGGTAAATTGATTAAATGTACATTTTTATATCTCATCATATTTTCTATATTTTCTAGCTCTCTACAAATAGAGAGACTATCTTTAATCTGGGCTATCTCAGTATTTTCTAACAATTTATCTTTAGATGTTACTCTTCCCTTATCATCTTTCAGACTAGTTACTTCCTTTCTTTGTTCTTCTATCTGTAATTTGTTCACATTAACTATTCCTGACAGTGATTCATTCATTTGAGAAACATTATTATTAACAGTAGCCATCAATTTCCATATATATTTTAGGGTTATGTTATCAGGGGGATCAATAGGCCAGATCACAGGCCTCTTTAATTCCCCTGTAGCTAACCCTACCTCAGAATTCAATATATGATTACTTAACTGGCTCTCTCCAGGATTTATGCAGTCTCTTCCATCAGGTGGGCAAGCAGTGGATTAGACACCAATGTTGTCCAAAATTCTTTATTTGAATGGAGACACGTTAGTATGAAATTCATTCTTAGACCACCTACCCTCTTGCTTCATCAGTCTTCCATCAGGTGGACCACTAAATTCTAACTGCAGAAAACCTTCCGGAATTGATGCTTTAGGTTGTGGAGGAAATGAAGGTCCTTCACCAGGACTAAGAGACGCAGAAAACTGTTCCCCCAAAATGTCCTCTCTTGGTGATTCAATCCGTCTTACGACGTGATTGTCCATGGGGTCCCTTGGTGTTATAGGAGATACTGGGAAAGATTTTACTTTCCTTTTCCTCCCCATAGAATCCTTGTGGAGTATTCAGGAAGAGTTCACCAGCTTTTTTACCAACCAACAAAATAGGAAGGAAATCTTCTCCAGCCTTCTTCGGACTATGCCGGACAAAGCTGTGCGCCCCCGGCTTAGGCGGCGTGCCGGAGATGGCGGGGCGCCGTCTGCAGTTTGAATTTATACAGCAAACGCCGGTTGATGACATCAGACGTGCTCTCTCCTGGGTCTCTCGAGTCGCAAGATGTTTCTCACCGGGTCCCAATGCGCACAAGTCAGTCCTTCCCAGGGTGGTCTCTCTTAGTCGGGGGCATCTCTCTCTCCTCCCTTACGCTCCCCAACTTTTCCCGGGTGTGCTGTTTGAATTTATACAGCAGACGCTGGTTGATGACATCAGACGCGCCTCTCTCCCGGGTCTCTCGAGTCGCAAGATGTTTCTCACCAGGTCCCAATGCGCACAGGTCAGTCCTTCCCAGGGTGGTCTCTCTTAGTTGGGGGCGTCTCTCTCTCCTCCCGTAAGCTCCCCCTTTTGTTTTGTTTTTAAATCTTAACTCTATAGCAGAGCAACCAAACAGCAAATTAATATACTAGAATAATATCTGACTATAATGAAATGAATCACAGACAGGAATTATACACAGAAGCCTTCTGCAATACTTATAAGTAATAAGAAGATATACTTAGCCACAATGAGAAACTCAGCACCACACTGTGCACTGGCCACAATGGATCTCCTGCTTCTCAAAATTTACCTCCCCCAAGCTCTGAGACGGCCACATCCAATCCAGGTAGAACCGGTCACTTCTAGAAGTTTTTGTCCTTTTTTGTAAATTTTTTTACTCAGCTCTTTATGCCCCAATATTAATTTTTAAACAGAGATTATTAGTGTCAGCTAACTCCAAATGAGAGATAGATTGTATCAGATTAAAAGCTGGAGTGGTTTTTTTTGTTTTGTTTTTAAATCTTAACTCTATAGCAGAGTAACCAAACAGCAAATTAATATACTAGAATAATATCTGACTATAATGAAATGAATCACAGACAGGAATTATACACAGAAGCCTTCTACAATACTTATAAGTAATAAGCAGGTATACTTAGCCACAATGAGAAACTCAGCACCACACTGTGCACTGGCCATATACCTGGTACAGCAATCCCCAGGTTTTCAGAAAAGCCAATTGCCCCACCAATCTGTAGTGGTTGAATTGGCTCAAAAGAAAGCCAAAAGATCTCACCCTCACTCCTCTGCCCCACCGGGAAGGGAGCAAAAGGCATTGGACGCCTTAGGCCGCAGGGTGTTCCAAGTGTCAATGCTAACTGCTCGTATAGTGGCTTAGCAGCTTTACGTGACCCAATATAATAGGAATCTCTGGCAGCAAGTCCAGGAATTCTCGGAGACCCTGCCTGAACAATTCCAAGAAGGCTTGACTGCCATCCTGCAAAAGGCTTGGAGGCTGGAAAGCATGAGGTCAGAGCAGCCTTCAATGCTTTTGAAACTGCATCTAGAGTCTCAGCAGCTGGAATTAGTGCCAGGTGCTGGGCTTGGCTTAAAGCCTCTGACTTCCGCCCAGAAGTACAGGACAAATTGGCTGATCTCCTCTGCACAGGAGACAATTTGTTTGGAGACAGGAGACAAGATCCAAGAAGCAGTGGCGCAGCTCAAGGATCATCACGAAACCCTGCGCCAACTGTCCACTGTTACCTCAGATAACCCTACTGTAGCCCGAAGGGGCATGCGAAGGGACACCAGGAAACAAATATATAGGCCATGCAGGTATTACCCTCCTGCATCCCGTACCTGGGCAGCCTGGCCATCTCATAGAGGCCAACCTCGTCAGCACAGAACCCCTAGAACAGCCCCCCAGACTGGATCTGCAGCGGGATTTTGACTCCTATCTAGAGAGCAGAAGTCACCCTCCCTTGTACCCCCCAACCAGTTTACCGGTGGGAGGCCACCTGTGCCACTTCGCCAGCAAATGGCACTCAGTCATCACCAACCGATGGGTGCTGTCTATTGTAACCCACGATTACCATCTCAATTTCCTTACTGTGCCCCCAGGCTCCCCGCCCATCCCGGCGTGGAGCCTGAGCATTCACACAGTACTCCTTGAGGCAGAGCTCTCTATCCTACTGCAATCCAGAGCCGTAGAACTGGTTCCCCAGACACAGCAAGGAAGAGGGTTCTACTCTCGATACTTTCTAATCCCGAAAAAAAACGGCAGCATATGTCCTATCATGGACCTCCGGGCCTTAAACATATTCCTTCACAAGGAGCGGTTCAGAATGGTTTCATTGGGCACCATGCTCCCGCTTCTGCAACAAGAAGATTGTCTCTGCTCTTTAGATCTTCAGGATGCTTATGCCCATATAGCAATCTTTCCTCCTCATCGCAAATACCTGCGATTTGTAGTGGGACACAAACATTTTCAGTACAGAGTACTACCGTTTGGCCTTGCCTCAGCACCCTGAGTGTTCACAAAGTGTCTGGCAGTTGTGGCGGCACAGTTGAAATGTGAAAGCGTCCATGTCTACCCATATCTGGATGATTGGCTCCTCAGAAGTCCATCCAGAGAAGGTGCACTTCACTCCCTCCATCTTGCCATACAGCTGCTCCAGTAAATTATCCGAAATCCCATCTAATTCCATCACGCTAGCTATCTTTCATCGGAGCAGACCTAAATATCACCATGGCCAGAGCGTTCCTCCCCAAGGACCGCATGAAGACACTATCCAACATGGCCAGGGCAATCCAACTTCATCAGACAGTCTCAGCTCATCTGCTCCTAACCTTGCTGGGACATATGGCATCCACAGTCCACGTCATCCCAATGGCTCATCTGGCATATTAAAGTCTCCAACGATCACCACTTCTCCTTTCTTTCCTATCCTGTGGATGTCTTCAACCAGATCTCTGTCCAGCTCTTCCTTTTGGTTTGGAGGCCTGTAAACCACTCCAATAAAAATGGATGGATTACTCCTGTAATTCACCTGAAGAATTTTTAGAATTCTGGAATACTTCCTTATCATCTACCCTTGATAAACGTGTTCCTTTGAAACCTTTCTCAACCAAGAGACCTACTGTCCCATTTTGCGGTATATAAAAACTTTTAACTAAAATAAATAAATAACTCAGCCCCATGGTTCAATACCATGCTTCAAACCAAAAAATGTGAGCTGAAGAGATGTGGGAAGTGGGGAAAAGACCCTACCCAGACAAACAAACTACTCTATGATTGTTTACTTGCATCATATCATGATGCCATCAGTGCTGCTAAAAAAAACCCATATATCTACACAAAACTGGCATCTACACTAAACAATCTAAGAGAATTATATTCTTCTGTTAGAAAGTCATTAACCTCAGTTAAGTTCAGTTCTTTCTACTTTACCGTCCACGCTCCATGGGATGAATATCAAGGAGACATTCGCATCATCTATATAAATAAAAATGTTAAATAGTTTGGACAAAATCGCTAATCTCAGAAACCACTGAACCGATTGCTTTCAAATTTGGACACAACCTTCATTTCGCATACAGGAAGGTTCTTCTGTACTTACATTACTGATATGTCATACCTGTGACAGGTAAAATAGGTTTAAAAAATTTTTCGAGAAAACAGCGACATCTGCTGGACATAAGCGCCATCTGTTACACCTTACACTAACACACGCTACACTAATCATTTCGCCAGTCCAGGTCCACGTTTCACTTCCATTTTAACACATTTGCGCACTTTTTTCGCCGGAAGATAACTATTTCCTTTACAGATAAAATACACCCACCACCCTCCTCACACCCCCCACACACATGCCAAATTGATTTACTTCCCACAGCCTCCCAACACACACAAAACCACCCTCCTCACACCCCCCACACACATGCCAAATGATTTACTTCCCACAGCCTCCCAACACACACAAAACCACCCTCCTCACACACCCCACACACATGCCAAATGTATTTACTTCCCAGGCCCTCACAACACACACAAAACCTGACAGACGTCCGGGAGGCTCCAGCGGGGGGCCAGGACCGGTCCGGGACACATCTCCTGCACTACGGCTGTCGGCTGCCAGCAATCAACATGGCGCCGACGGCCCTTTCCCTTACTATGCCACTCGGGGACACCAATGGCGGCAGTAGCCCATGTGACATAGTAAGGGCGAGGGCCCCTCGGCGCCATTTTCAGGACTGGCAGCCGGCGGACCTTTGCCCTTACTATGTCAGAGGACCTACCGCTGCCATTGCTCCACTTCTCTGGCATACATGTGAGTCTGGAAGGTTTTTGAGTCATGGTGCCAGGAAGCGTGGGTTGCCCCTCTTCAGGCCTTGTTCTACAGATTCTTTAATTTCTGCAGAGGGGATTGCAGAAAAGCCTTGCCCTAGATTCATTTAAGGTACATAAGAACATAAGATATGTCATACTGGGTCTGACCAAGTGTTAGGGAATGCTAGGAGAGCGGTCCCATTTCCGAGGAGATTGTGTGCCCTTGGACCTCGGCACAACCCCAGAGGGCTCCAAGGCAGGCTGAGACCAGGAAGCCAGGACCCTGCCGACCTGCACAGCCTGAGTGAGACCAACCATGCAAGGCTGGTCTCTGAGTGGTCCTCCGAATACTCCAAGCCCTTTTGGACCTGCCGCTGGGAACGGCAAAGGCAGCAGGCCGGACAGGAGACAAGGGCAGACAAAGGCTCTGGAACATGAAGACTCAAGACGAGGAACGTGGAGACATGAAGACACAGACGAGAGGCTTGAGCACGAAGACTCAGGAACAAGGTTAAGGAACAAAGTCAAGTACTGGGTTGAGGTTGCGATGCAGCGCGCCCTACACAGCCCACCACAGGGTGGACCCACGGGACTGGTCGCGGACCACGCTTGAGTGCGAAGCAGACTCCAGACGAATCCATGGAAGATGAAGTCGGAACATGGCGAAGATTCAGTAGAAGCCTGCACCGAGACGCGCCCTACACAGCTTCCCAGATTCAATCATAGTCTTAGGCATGGACAGAGCAGCCACAAGAACATCCGAGGGTCGAGACAATTCAGGGTAAGGGACCAAGATGAGACTTTGCTTCAGGCATGAGACACAGGACCATGATGAGACTTGGCTTCAGGCGAGGATGACCCTCTGGAGGCTTGCGCTGCAGACGAGAAGACAGGCTCATGCCACGAGGTGACGAGACACAACATGGCATGCCAGAAGAGATACCAATGAGGAACCAAGGGTCCAGGAAGCAGAAGCAGAGATGCAGCATCAGGAAGGAACATCAGGAAGACCGTGAAACATCAGGAGAAGACGAGGGATATCCAGAAGAGACCAGGAACATGAAGAACGATGAGGGATCCCAAAAAAACCAGGAAAACCAGCAGGAACGAAGACGAGAAATCCTGGAGAGGAACTAACTCCTTGCGAAGGCAACTAAGGACTGGAAGCTGGGCCCTATATAGGGCTGAAGATCAGGAAATGCCCTGGGAGGAGTCCAGGTGGGGCCAGGAGGCTGGCCCTTTAAATCACTGAAGGAGGCGCGGCCAATGCTTTAGGAACAGGAAGCAGGAAGTTGTGCAGGACCATGGCCAGCAGCCCTGCACAGACGCTGACGACGGAGGATTAGGGCTGGGCCGAGGAGCAGTTCTCGACATCAGCAGTGGCTCCTGCCACTGTAGGAAGAACCAAGGGCGGCTCCAGCCTCCAAGAAAGTCCGGGAACTGCGGCCTCCTGGCCGCAAAGATGGAGAAGACGTTGGCGGTGACTCTGGCCATGTTGGAGCACACCGGCAGGGCCCGCCGTGCAGGAGAGACACCCAAAAGTCCACGGCTCCTGCCAAGGTGAAGAAAACAGGCTGGCTGCGGCTCCTGCCACAAAGAACGTCGGCGGCTCCATTCCGCAAAGGTAGGTGCAGGAGTGTAACAGTACCCCCTCCTCAAAGGGGTTCCCTCCCTTCTTTTGGGAGGTCAAAAACCATACAAAAAGGCATCTGGAACATCAATGGTTGCAGGCGCCTCCTGGCGGTCCTAAGGAAACCCATTGGAACATGAAACTTGAAAACACGGAAACCAAACACTGGAGATGAAACTCTGGGCGCAGGCGCCTCCTGCAGGTCATACAAACCCAGAAACGAAGATTTCAAAAGTATGGCTCTTGGCAGTCCAAAGGTATCGGCCCATTGCAAAACTACTGGAACAACAAGAAACAGAAAACACAAGAGAACAAGACACAAGAGGCATGAAAACGAGCCAAAAACACAAGGAATACAAGAAAGCAAAAAGCAGCCACCAAAACAGGGCAAAATGGCAAAAAAACAGCCACCGAAACAGAGCAAAAAGGCAAAAAAAACAGCCACCGAAACAGGGCAAAAAAGGCCCCAAGAAGCAAGGCAAAAAAGGCCCCAAAAACCAAGGCAAAAAGACCCCAAGAAACAAGGCAAAAAGGGCAAACCACACAAGAAGCAAAAAGGGCAAGCCACACAGGGAAAAAGCACTGGAACAAGCAAAAAGCCAAAAGAGCACAAAGAGGCAACAGACAAGAAACACAGAGAGTGCTGGGAACATCAGAGAGCGCTCCAAGGACCCGGGAGGGAATCCAAGGGTGGGATCAGCTTGCAACAAAAAAGATGGAACATGGTAGAGCCAGGGTTGGGTGCAGGTGCCTCCTGCAGGTCATGGAACCCAACTGGGCAACTCTGATAAGATGAAAGTCCAGATGCAAGCACCTTCTACGGGTTATGGAGTCCAGACAGCTGGTCAAGAAGATTGTCCAGGAATGCAGGCTCCTCCAGCAGGTCGTAGATAAAACAAGAAGTTCCCAAAAATATTTTTGGTACAGGAAACAGTCCAGAAAGAAAAACCCACGACGAGGACAAGTCCACCGGACACATGGCCTTCGCAATCTGTTAGGGAGCGCTAGGAGAGCGGTCCCATTTCCGAGGAGATTGTGTGCCCTTGGACCTTGGCACAACCCCAGAGGGCTCCAAGGCGGTACTGAGGCAGGCGAGACATATCCGAGCCTGGGCTGAGGCCAGGAAGCCAGACCCCTGCCAACCTGCACAGCCTGAGTGAGACCAACCATGCAAGGTTGATCTCTGAGTGGTCCTCCGACTAATCCAAGCCCTTTTGGACCTGCCGCTGGGAACGGCAAAGGCAGCAGGCCGGACAGGAGACGAGGGCAAACGAAGGCTCTGGAACATGAAGACTCAAGACGAGGAACTTGGAGACATGAAGACACAGACAAGAGGCTTGAGCACAAAGACTCAGGAACAAGGTTAAGGAATTTTTGTTAATTTTTTGTTAATCTTTTTGTTAATTTTCTTTTTGTTAATCTTTTTGTTAATTAATCTTTTTGTTAATTTTTTGTTAATCTTTTTTCTTCTTAGCTGCCTCTTGTTACCCCCCCCCTCTCCCAGTTTGCCTTTCCCTGTTATAATGTAATTTCCAACTTGATTGTTCCTTGTAAACTGGTATGATGTCCACAACTAACACCGGTATATAAAAATGTTTAAATAATAAAAATAAAATAAATAAGTACTGGGTTGAGGCTGCGACGCAGCACGCCCTACACAGCCCACCACAGGGCGGACCCATGGGACTGGTCGTGGACCACGCTTGAGTGCGAAGCAGACTCCAGACGAATCCATGGAAGATGAAGCCAGAACATGGCGAAGATTCAGTAGAAGCCTGCACCGAGACGCGCCCTACACAGCCGCCCATGGCTGGTCACAGACCACGCTGTAACGGATCAGGTTCAGTCAGAGTCTTAGGCATGGATGGAGCAGCCACAAGAACATCCGAGGGCCGAGACAAGATTCAGGGTAAGGGACCAAGACGAGACTTGGCTTCAGGCATGAGACACGAGACCAAGACGAGACTTGGCTTCAGGCGAGGATGACCCTCTGCAGTCTTGCACTGCAGACGAGAAGACAGGCTCATGCCACGAGGTGGCAAGACACGACATGGCACACCAGAAGAGATAGCAATGAGGAACCAAGGGTCCAGGAAGCAGAAGTGGAGATGAGGCATCAGGAAGGAACATCAGGAAGACCACGAAACATCAGGAGAAGACGAGGGATATCCAGAAGAGACCAGGAACATGAAGAACGATGAGGGATCCCAAAAAAACCAGGAAAACCAGCAGGAACGAAGACGAGAAGTCCTGGAGAGGAACTAACTCCTTGCGAAGGCAACTAAGGACTGGAAACAGGCTGGCTGCGGTTCCTGCCCCGAAGAACGTCGGCGGCTCTGTGCCGCAAAGGTAGGTGCAGGAATGTAACACCAAGGGTCCATCAAGTCCAATAATCTGAATTCAATAGAGGCTAATCCAAGTCACAAGTAAACAAACATTAAATAGAGCCTATTGTTATGGTTACGTGTGTTTTGGTGGATCCTTGGGTGCTGTGGAGATGACCACGCCTACGGGGAGGAGCCCCGTGAGGAGCCACAGCAGTGGGCTAGACTCGCACCACACAAAACACAAAATGTTCTTTATTATTTTATTTGTTTATTTAACAGCTTTTTTATACCGACATTAGAGGGCACATCATATCGGTTTACATCTGAACAAAAAGGTGGAAAATACAAAAAACGGGAGGGGGGAAAGGGAACAGCTTGAAGAGAGCTACCAGGTTGCAGTAGTGAGGCAGTCCGTAGAGTCTCAGGGACCTCGGCTGAGGAGCCCTTCTCTCCTAGATGACGTCAGGAGGTTCCACAGCAGGTCTCCCAGCGAGGAGATACTGTGGATGAGATAGACTGAGAGTTAGAGTACTCATTAGGTGTTTGCTATAGATATACGATTCCACCAGGCATGTTGTAGAAGGTACAGGCACCGAGGTAGGGAGAGCAGGCCCTCGAGGAGCAAGTACCTGTTACCTGTAAGGCACCTGAAATAAAGCAAAGGGTCCCCGAGGAGCGGGTACCCAGGTTAGCAGTTACCCCAAAGGGTAGAGACAGAGCTTCCTGCGGCAGCACGGAAGCGGCAGAATAGCGTAGACAAGAACGGATTTGAGTCCTTGCTAACTCGGGGAGCTAGCAAATTAGTGAAGGTAATCTACCAGGATGGCGTGACGTCAGCATAAGGGAACGCCCGCGAGGTTTGCGCCAAGGGTGGTACAAAGACGTGGGTTGCGCGCGCGCACCCTAGTAGGTACCTGGGAGGAGCAATGGCGGAAGGCTGCACCATAGCCATTCCGGGGACACCAGAGAGGTCGGCTTGTAGACGCGGTGGTAGCCATCTTTCCCAGGTAAGCGGGAGGAGCCGTGAATAGGGTGAGGCAAATGGGGCGAAGCAGTCTAAGACCGACGGACGCAACATCTATGCTACTAATTCCGGCATCAAGCCGTGGCTATTCCCTATTGATTAATAGCAGCTTATGGACTTCTCCAGGAACTTATTCAAACTTGTTTTTAAGCCCAGCTACGCTAATTGCCTTAACCACATTCTCTGGCAATGAATTCCAGTGCTTAACTGTGCATTGAGTGAAAAAGAATTTTCTAAAATTTGTTTTAAATGTACTATTTACTAACTTCATGGTGTGCCTCCTAGTCCTTGTATTATCCAAAAGAGTAAATAACCGATTCAAATTTACCTGTTCAATTCCTTTCATGATTTTTTAGACCTCTATCGTATCCCCCCCTCAGCTGTGTCTTCTCGAAGCTGAACAGCCCTACCTCATAAGAACATAAGAAATTGCCATACTGGGTCAGACCAAGGGTCCATCAAACCCCGCATCCTGTTTCCAACAGTGGCCAATCCAGGCTACAAGTACCTGGCAAGTACCCAAACACTAAGCAGATTCCATGCTACTGATGCCAGTAATAGCAGTGGCTACTCCCTAAGTCAACTTGATTAATAGCAGTTAATGGATTTCTCCTGTGAGAACTTACCCAAACCTTTTTTAAACCCAGCTACACTAACTGCACTAACCACATCCTTTGGCAACAAATTCCAGAGCTTAATTGTGCGTTGAGAGAAAAATAATTTTCTCCGATTAGTTTTAAATGTGCTACTTGCTATCTTCATGGAGTGCCCCCTAGTCCTTCTATTATCCAAAAGAGTAAATAACCAATTCACATTTACCTGTTCTAGACCTCTCATGATTTTAAAGACCTCTGTCATATCTCCCCTCAGCCGTCTGTTGTCCTCTTTAGCTTTTCCTCATAGGGGAACCATTCCATGCCCTTTATCATTTTGGTCGCCCTTCTCTGTACTTTTTCCAATGCAACTATATATTTTTTTAGATGCAGCAACCAGAATTGTACACAGTTATATCAGGTATAGTCTCACCATGGAGTGATACAGAGGCATTATGACATCCTCCATTTTATATGGAGTTTATACCATCTGGTCAATCTGGCCTACTACATCTTTCAGGTTCACTGGGATTTGGTTAAGTTCATCTGATTAAACACCCTTGAAAACTGTCTCCGGAACGGGTATCTCCCCAACATCCTCATCAATAAACACCTAAGCAAAGAATTAATTTAGTCTTTCCATGATGGCCTTATCTTCTCTAAGAGCCCCTTTAACTCCTTGATCATCTAACGGTCCAACCAACTCCTCGCAGGCTTCGTGCTTCAGCTATATTTAAAAAGCTTTTATTATGAGTTTTTGCTTCAATGGCTAATTTCTTATCAATTTTTCTACAGGTGGCGGCTTTGGCCTGCTACAAATCCATGGAAATACTAGTCTTTCAGTGGTTGGTCTCTTCTTCACCTCACTCAAGGGAGCTTCATGTTTTGGAAGTTTACAGGGCACTCTTAAGATATTTGAAGGTCATGAACAGGAGTGCGCTTTTTCAGATGTTTGTTGGCGCCTCCCTCTGACGTCAGGGCCGGCGTCGCCGAGGAAAATTGCAGAAAGGTAATCTGAGCTGTTTTGCAGCGTTCAGGAAACAGTTCTCACCGTCAACCTCGGTCAATGCGCCGCAGGAGTGCGCTTTTTCAGATGTTTGTTGGCGCCTCCCTCTGACGTCAGGGCCGGCGTCGCCGAGGAAAATTGCAGAAAGGTAATCTGAGCTGTTTTGCAGCGTTCAGGAAACAGTTCTCACCGTCAACCTCGGTCAATGCGCCGCAGGAGTGCGCTTTTTCAGATGTTTGTTGGCGCCTCCCTCTGACGTCAGGGCCGGCGTCGCCGAGGAAAATTGCAGAAAGGTAATCTGAGCTGTTTTGCAGCGTTCAGGAAACAGTTCTCACCGTCAACCTCGGTCAATGCGCCGCAGGAGTGCGCTTTTTCAGATGTTTGTTGACGCCTCCCTCTGACGTCAGGGCCGGCGTCGCCGAGGAAAATTGCAGAAAGGTAATCTGAGCTGTTTTGCAGCGTTCACGAAACAGTTCTCACCGTCAACCTCCTCAATTTGTGCTTTTGCTGCACAAAGCTTACCTGGAGGCAGAAGCAGATTGGGAGCAGGGGTCTTCGGCTCCCAATAAGCGGGGGAAGATTTCTATAAGTCCTGAGGGACTGGGTTTAGGAAATTCTGCTCCTCCCCCGGCTCCTAAGCCCCCGCAGCATAATCCG
The DNA here is from genome assembly GCF_901001135.1 of Rhinatrema bivittatum. Classification (NCBI taxonomy): domain Eukaryota; kingdom Metazoa; phylum Chordata; class Amphibia; order Gymnophiona; family Rhinatrematidae; genus Rhinatrema; species Rhinatrema bivittatum. Next base: position 5,075,009 of record NC_042622.1, read on the forward strand.
GTGGATCCTGCCCCTCAGGATCCCCTTACTCCTGATTCAGGGGCAGACATGGGGAGCGCGGATCTCGTAGAGGGCGATGATCCGCTCGTCCTCAGATTATTCCATAAGGAGGAATTGGACCCCTTGATCTCGCATGTCCTTCAAGAACTGGGGATCCCAGTCCCACAGATTGATTCAAATTCTTTACCAGGCGACTTGGAGTTGACAGGGCTCCGCTCGCCGTCCCATGCGTTTCCTTATCATAACAAGCTTTCCCAAATCGTGCCCCGGGAATGGGATGCTCCGGAGGCTACCTTGAGAGTTGGCCGGGCTATGAATAAGCTTTACCCGCTTCCTCTTGAGGCTTTGGAATTGCTTAAGGTGCCTAAGGTGGATTCGGCGGTCACGGCCATCGCTAAGCATACCACAATCCCAGTTACAGGTGGCACGGCCCTTAAGGATCCCCAGGATAGGAAACTGGAAGTGTTGCTAAAGCGAATCTTTGAAGTGTCAGCCCTAGGGGTGCAAGCGGCGGTTTGTAGTTGCATGGTACAAAGGGCTACCCTCCGTTGGGTGCAGCAAATGTTAACGTCTCAGGATTTGCCTCCAGGGGAAGCAGAGCAGGCGAACCGAATGGGATCTGCGGTGGCCTAAGCGTCGGACGCCCTGTATGATCTTCTCCGTACTTCAGCCCGCTCCATGGCGTCAGCAGTCTCCGCGCGCCGACTCCTCTGGCTACGCCATTGGGCGGCGGACTCATCCTCCAAAGCACAACTTGGTTCCTTCCCTTTTCGGGGTAAGTTTTTATTTGGGGATGAGTTGGAGCAGCTTATTAAGTCCTTGGGAGAGAACAAGGTATTTAAGTTGCCGGAAGACAGGCCAAAATCATTTCGTTCCTCAGGATCCTTTCGTGGTCGTTTTCGCGGACAGCGTCGGTATCGCTCTGGGAGAGGCTCCTCGTCATTTGCACCGCGGCAACCGCCCGCACCCTCTCAAGGATGATCTCCTTCCTTTCGTGGCCGATGACAATCGCGCACGGGGGCGAGCCATGCCTTCACCAATAATAAGACGTCACAATGAGGGGACGCCGGTCCATCCCTCTGTTCCGGAAAGTGGGGGGTCATCTATTTCACTTTCGGGAGGAATGGGCCAGAATAACCTCAGACCAGTGGGTCCTCGACATTATAAACGGCGGCTATGCCTTGGATTTTGCACGACCCCTACGTGATTTCTTCCTGGCCTCCCCCTGCAGGTCGCGAGAAAAGCAAAAGGCTATTTCGCAAACGCTAGCACGGTTACAGGCTCTGGGGGCTATAGTTCCCGTACCGGTAGCCGAGCAAGGCACGGGTCGCTACTCCATCTATTTCAACGTCCCAAAGAAGGAAGGTACCTTCCGTCCCATCCTCGATCTAAAACAGGTCAACAGAGCTCTAAGAATCCCACGCTTCCGAATGGAGACTCTGCATTCCGTCATTGCGTTGGTCCACAAAGGCGAATTTTTGGCTTCTTTGGATCTCATGGAGGCTTACCTGCACATCGGGATACAGGAATGTCATCAGAGGTTCCTAAGGTTCATGGTCCTGGGAGCCCATTACCAGTTTTGTGCTCTCCCATTTGGTCTCGCAACAGCCCTGAGGGTCTTCACCAAAGTAATGGTAGTCGTCGCCGCAAGTCTCCGGAGAGAAGGAGTGTTCATCCATCCATACTTGGACGACTGGCTCATTCGGGCAAAATCAAGAAGGCTTTGCGAGGAGGCAGTACACACAGTCATTTACCGTCTGAGCTCCCTAGGTTGGGTCGTCAACCACTCCAAGAGCCAGCTGATACCCTACCAGACCCTAGAGTTTCTGGGAGCCTTGTTCAATACAGAGTGGGGCAAGGTTTCCCTGCCGCAGGCGCGAATGGAGCGACTGATGGCGCACATTCGTCGTCTACTAGCTCTGTCGCTGCCGGTGGTATGGGATTATTTACAGGTTCTTGGATATATGGCATCCACCCTAGAGTTGGTTCCTTGGGCCTTTGCGCATATGCGACCATTACAGAGAGCGCTATTATCTCGATGGGACCCCAAGTCGGAAGAATTCCGGGTGCCGTTACCACTTCTAGACCCGGCAAGGGCCAGTCTGCAATGGTGGTTGCAGCCGACCCATTTGCTCCAGGGAGTCGATTTGGAGCCTCCGCAATGGATCATCATCACAACGGACGCCAGCCTGTCGGGTTGGGGTGCGGTCTGCCAATCTCAATCCGCACAGGGGCGTTGGACGGCTTCGCAGGCCAAGTGGTCCATCAACCGTCTGGAGACAAGAGCAGTCCGCTTGGCGCTGCAGCAGTTTCTCCCTCTGATCCGACATCAAGCAGTCCGAGTCCTGTCAGACAATGCAACGATGGTGGCCTACATAAATCGCCAAGGAGGAACCAGGAGTTACTTGGTTGCGTCCGAGGCGAGCAAGTTAATGGATTGGGCGGAAGCGCATCTGTCTCGATTAGCGGCTTCACACATTGCCGGCGTCAACAACATCCAGGCGGACTATCTCAGCCGGCAGCAGCTAGATCCAGGGGAGTGGGAACTGTCACAAGAGGCACTCAAACTCATCGTTCGAAGATGGGGAACACCTCACGTAGATCTCATGGCGACGCGCCTAAATTCAAAGGCAGCGTGCTTCTTCAGCCGCAGACGAGAGCACGGCTCGGAAGGCATGGACGCATTGGTTCTTCCATGGCCCGAACATGTTCTCCTGTACGTGTTCCCTCCGTGGCCGCTGATAGGCAAAGTGTTGTGTCGGATAGAATCCCACGTGGGTCCGGTCGTTCTTGTGGCGCCGGAATGGGCCAGGAGGCCATAGTTTGCCGATCTGATCAATCTAGCGGTAGACGGTCCCTTGCATCTCGGTCACCTTCCTTGCCTATTGCGGCAGGGTCCAGTGTTTTTCGACCAGGCCGATCGCTTTTGTCTAGCGGCTTGGCTTTTGAGAGGCGTCAATTGAGGAAGAAGGGATATTCTGATTCAGTCATCACTACTTTTCTTCAAGCTCATAAGCCGTCTACTTCGGTTACCTACGTGCGGGTTTGGAAGATGTTTGACTCTTGGTGTCATGGTTCCTCCATGTCTCCAAGACAAGCTACAGTGTCACAGGTCCTGCAGTTCCTACAGGAGGACCTAAAGAAGGGCTTATCCTATAATTCCCTTAGAGTGCAGGTGGCGGCTTTCGGCTGTTTCCGTGGCAAAATTGACGGCGTTTCCATAGCCATGCACCCCGATGTAGCCAGATTTTTGAAGGGGGTCAAGCATTTGCGTCCGCCGGTGCGACCTATCTGTCCCGCTTGGAGTCTAAATTTAGTTCTTCGTGGCCTTATTACTTCTCCTTTTGAGCCGCTGAAGCAGGCTACGTTCAAAGATCTCACTCTCAAGACAGTTTTCTTGGTGGCTATTTGTTCAGCAAGGCGCATTTCAGAGCTCCAAGCGTTGTCATGCAGAGAGCCTTTCCTCCACATTTCGGATTCGGGTGTTTCACTTCAAACTGTCCCTTCCTTCTTGCCTAAGGTGGTTACGTCTTTTCATGTGAATCAGACGGTAGAACTCCCAGCTTTTTCGGCAAAAGATAGTGAGGCTTTGGAACTTAGGAGGTTGGATGTTCGACGGGCGTTGTTGCGATACTTAGAGGTCACCAATCCTTTTCGATTGTCTGATCATCTTTTCGTTTTATGGAGTGGCCCTAAGAAGGGGTCTAAAGCTTCTAAGACGACTATAGCCCGCTGGCTGAAGGATGCTATTGCTTCAACTTACATTTGTAGGGGGCGTGCCGTTCTGGAAGGTCTTAAGGCTCATTCTCTGCGTTCCCAGGCGGCGTCTTGGGCAGAGAGTGCCTTTGTTTCCCCTCAGAAAATTTGCTGGGTGGCGACTTGGAAATCCTTGCACACTTTCGCTAGACATTACCGTTTGGATGTACAGGATCCGACGGTACCTTCGTTTGGCAGCGGTGTGCTTCGAGCGGGACTGTCAAGGTCCCACCCCTTTTAGGGCAGCTTGGGTACTTCCCAGCAGTCTGGACTGATCCTGGTACATACAGGGAAAGGAAAATTAGGACTTACCTGATAATTTTCGTTCCTGTAGTACCAAGGATCAGTCCAGACGCCCGCCCATGTGAGTAGCAGTCCCGTCACTGTATTCTTGTATTTCAGAATTCCTGTATGGAATGCTTACACAACCTTCTTATCGTTTCATTCAGCGGCATTTCAGCCGGGGTTTTTTCCTCGTTTTTTCCAAGAGTTCATGTTTCACTTGTTCTAGTCACAGGTTCTTGCCTAAGATTTCTTCTATCATTCTGCTTTGTTATCGATTATACTGAAGGATCGCAGGAGGGCGCACCAGGGTATATAGGTGGTGCCTTTTCAGTTTCTCTCTGACTCCATCTGCTGGACGGGAGGCATAACCCAGCAGTCTGGACTGATCCTTGGTACTACAGGAACGAAAATTATCAGGTAAGTCCTAATTTTCCTGTAAGAAACAATTTTCCTTTTTGTTAATTTCATTGAATAACAAAAAGAGTGAGCAGCTCAGCATCTTTGGCTTTGTTATAGACTTTTATTGTTTTTTATCTGGGTTTGGAACATTTTGCACTTATGACATGCAATTTTAATTTTTCTACAGAACCTAATCGAGAATATGCAAGACAGTGAGGAAAAAAGGTGGAATAAAAGGACACATCAGATATTAAAGAGCTTACATGTAAGAGTGAATGTTACCATAAGCTTCTCTTCCAAGCATTTATTGAATTGACTTGAACTACCAGATACTGAAAAATGTTTACTTTAACAGTAGAACATTTCCCAAGCAAAATATTTTGCAAAAAGCTATTTAGCTCGATCATTAATTTTAGCCCTTGCAGGCAAAAGTCTCACAATTATGATTTTTAACAAGTTTTCTCTTGCACACTGTGGTATATTTTTTTGGCCAGTAGTTTCAGGAAATTGAAGTTGTGGCCATAAGTTATACTTAATACTACCTGATCCCTAAATATGGCCCATAGATGCATTGGCAAAATTATCATTGTAATCAAATTGCCTTTCCCAAGCCAAGACAACCATTTCCACAATCTTTAAATCTCTACTAACCTGATTTAATAAAGGAATTGAATTATTCTCAAATACATGGGTTGCATTATTCAGTACCTATACAATCAAATACTTATACTGCCTTTTGAAGCTGAAGTATGTTCATTCTAGTATCCCCGTTTATTTAAATATTTAAAACATTTCTAGACCAGCTTTGCGAAGTGGTGTGCAAAGATGCAAATTACAAAATTTGCATTTCAAAGATCAAAAAATAAATCATAATAAAACAAATCAAAATAAAACATAAGCAATACAAAAACATAAAACTAAAGCTGATTTCTCCTTTTTTCAATCTTAAACTAAAAAACTAACACAATTTTGTAACATCTTCTAGAAACAAAGTAGCAATCTGCCAGTCCATAAGTAAAATACTATGGCAGCATTTGGATCTAATGCTGTTTATATGGATTTTTATCACCTAACTGAAAATATACAGTTGACTAATTAAGCAATAGGCACTAAGCCAGGAACAATAGATTTCCCTTTATAGCTACAATGCAGAAGTTCTTGAATTTTTAATTAAACTGCCCTCGGTTCTTTACATATTGTATTTATCAGTGAAATAAATCTTTCTCCAAAATTATTTTTTTAATAAACTTATACTAATCCAACCATAGTCACATTAGATTTCAACTACATGTTATCTAAAACTAACATGATTGTTCACGTGCTCCGAGATAAGTCTCCGTTTCCCTGTACGTACCCGGATCAGTCCAGACAGTGGGTTGAGCCTCCTTTCCAGCAGGTGGAGACAGACTAAAACTTGAAGGATGCCCTATATCAGGACAGAGCCTATGCTCTAACCCTTCAGTATTCGTCTGTCTCCAGCAGGTGCAGCAGCTCACCCTTCGTTCTCTGCTCTAGGCTGGTCAGCCTTTTCCTTCTTCTTTTCCTTACGGATCAAGCAAGTACTTATTCCTTAGGGATTTTGTGATTTGTTCTTCCTGTTTTAATAACATTGGCAGGTTAGTTAGAAAGTCTGCAGAATTTTTCTTCAGGAGACGGCTCCGTCTTCTGGCTCTTGCCGGGCTCAGGGGGGCTTGGCCCCTTGTGCAGAGCATAGCCTGTGTCCGTTATCGCTTCCAGGTGTGGGGACCAGGGCTCTCCGGGTCTCGTCTCCCCCCCTCTGGCTGCCGAAGGGTCTTACATTTATGCTGCTGTGCTCAGTTTAAAAAAAAAAAGTTTCCAGAGACACAGACACAGGTTAAGTTTAAAAGTATTTCCAGTACTTTTAATACTTACCTACAGCAGCGACCAATATTTTTCCTTTTGTTCCTCACCTGGGCTTGTACCAGCAGCCAGACAGGCAGGAGTCAGCAGGATCCCCCCCTGCTTCACTCCGGGCCTCCAGGCTGTCAATAAAATTTTTTTCTCTGCAGCTTGTTTTTTTCTTCAGTGCGGCTCTCTCTTGCTGCAGCAGACAGCCTGCATTTTTTCTCTGCAGCTCTCTTCGAATTTTTTGTGCAGGGGCTTCTTATGTGCCTCCCTGCCGGGGTGGGGATGGTCCCCCCTCGGCAGGGCAGGCAAATTTAGCCCGGGGGTCGACTCCCCACAGCTTGGACAGGCCTTTCCCGGGTCGGGAAGCCCGGGAATGGCCGCCATTTTGAATTTTTTATCAGCTCCGTTTTCGGAGCTCCCTGGGGCTGGGGGGGGGGCGATTTTTTTGTAGCTACCCCCCGATTTCAGCCCCCTGGCCCCCCAGGATGGGTTCCCTAACACCCCCTCGCCTCCCCCTCCCGGGACTTCTAGGGCTCGTTTTTTTCCCCTTGTGTGCCCTCCTCCTGCGCAGATCTTCTTTAGTTAGCCAGCAGGAGGAGGGGGAAGGCTCCCCATGACCCCCCCCCCCAACAAAATAAATAGATAAATATCTATTTAAAAAAAAAAAAAAAAAGAATTTTTTCTCCGCACCGTTAATGTTTAGGTCGGCTGCGGAGCCCCCAGGGTTCCTTGGGAAGCGGGTGGTCCCGGGGTGCCTCCCGGTAGCTCCGGTACCCCGAACCCTGCCGCCAATCCGGATGAGAAGAATACTTTTCACCCCTAGGGAGGGACATCCCCAGGGTCTTATGGGCACCCTTACGGCTTCTTGCCCATGGATATGGACCAAGACCTGGCGGGAATTAGGGATTCGGCAAGCACCTTCCCCTTCCTCTCTTGCACAAGTTGCTGCGCCTGCGGGAATGGCAGGCAGGTCGTGCCCTGGACAAGCTCCCCCACCCGGAGGTATGCTTAAAAAAAACAAACAAACAAAAAAAAAAACATTATAGTCCCCCCGTGGACTACTTTCTGTGGGCACGATACCGGAGGCTTTTTCCCGGCTCCAAGCCGCCCAGGTCCGCATACTCGAGTCTCATGTGAAGTGCACTTTTGATATTCTGGCGCTAGGGGTGCATGCGGCTATTTGCAGCAGTCTCATGCTGCGGGCAGGTCTCAGGTGAGTTTAGCAGTTGCTCTGCACCTGGGACCTCCCGTGGGCAGAGGCTGCGCATACGACCTTCTCCGCGTCCAGACGACAGAGGCTGCGCATTCAACCTTCTCTGCGTCCGGACAACAGTGATGGCTTCAGTGACGTTCGCCAATCAGCTCCTCTGGCTGTGCCATTGGTCGGCCGCTCCGTCCTCCAAATCCCGGTGGGGCACGTTGTCGTTCAAAGGTAAGCTGCTCTTTGGCAAGGACCTTGAGAAGCTATGGGTTCTTAGGGGAAGGGAAGGTCCATAAGCTTCAGGAGGACCGTCCGCAATCATCCCGTCCCTCTCGTACGCGTTTTCGAGGCCGGCAACTATATACCCCACGCGAGCAGGGCGACTCCTCTGGGGGTTTTCCTCTTATTCGCAGGCTTGGTCGCAGCCTTCTCGTGGGTGCCGTCCCACTCGCTGGGGCCAGCCCACGTGCTCCATTCTTACGCCTACCACACAACGAAGTTCGCTGGACTCGTTCCTCGGCCCTTTCCTAGGCGGTCTCTTCCCTGTTGTTCGTGGATTGGGTCACAATCATGTCAGCCCACTGGGTCTTCGACGTCCTTGGAGTTGGGTATGCTTTCGCTTGCTCGAGACTCTCGGGGTCCCCTTTTCCTTTTTCCCCATGCGGTCGGTCCCAGTGTCAAGCGACGGAGCACACCTCCTCCAGGCTTCTGGGTCTGGTGATCCCGGGTCCTGCCAGAATGCTTGCCACAGGCCAGTTATCTATTTACTTCGTCGTTCCCCAACAGGACGGGTGTTCGTTCGTTCTCCGACCTTAAATGAGTCAACCGGGCTTTTAAGATCCCGTTTTTTTTCCACATGGCAACTTGGCGAGTGGTCCTCGTGTCGTTCTCGCCCCAGAGAGTTCCTCGCCTCACTCGTTTTGACTGCGGAGTCTCCCATTTTCCGGTTCATCGCGGCTACCATCGTCTCTTCGCGTTCGCTTAGACTTCAGTTCAGGGACCTTCCTTTTGATATTGCGACGGCACCTCGCACCTCGCATCCTTGGGCCCTTGCTCCTATGCGCCTGTTCCAGTCGACGGTGCTATCCCACTGGTAGCCAGTGGCGGCACAGTTTCACACAGTCCTACCGTTTTTGGGCTCTACCGTGGCCGCCTTACAGTGGGGGTTTTCCCTTAATTGTTTGCTACCGGGAATTCCTCTCCAACTCCCTCCGTGGCCAATAGTACCCATGGCTACCAGTCTCTCGTGCTGGGGTGCAGTCTGACTCTCCCAGCACACCCAGGGGATCTGGCCGGCAACCCAGTCTCGCTGGCACATCCTTCGCTTGGAGTCTCGGCCGGTGGTCCTAGCTTTTCTGAAGTTTTCTCACCCTCATCTGCGCCAAGACTATACGGGTCTTGTCCGCCAAATCCACCATAGTGGCTTACGTCAACCGCCCAGAAGGCGCCCGCATTCTACTGATGCCCTGGAAACCAGCCGTCTCTTCACCGAGGCAGAGCGACATCTCCAGTGCCCGCCGGCCTTCTACATCACGGGCACAGGGAATGTTCAGGCCGATTTTCTCAGTCGGCCGTCGCACGATCTGGGGGACTGGAAACTCGCTCACGTGGCCATGCACCTCATCGTCGACAGGTGGTCCCCTCCCACCTCGACCTCATGGCGACCCTTTGCAATACCGAGGCCAATTGGTTTTTCTTCCGCTGGAGGGCACATGGCTCGGAGGGCATAGATACTATGACTCCCCCTTGGTTGACGGTCGTCCCCCTGTACGTGCTCCCCCTGTGGCCCCTGGTCGGGAAAGCTCTCAGAAGAATAGAACCCCACCATGGTCCCGTGGCCCTGGTGGCTACAGAGTGGCCACGCAGACCTTAGTTTCATGGTTCTCTCTCAACCTAGCGCCGGGCAGACCTACGCCATCTTCCTCGGCTCCCTCGTCAGGGACCTGTATTTTTCGACCAGGTCGTTCACTTCTGGCTACCGGCCTGGCTTTGGAATGGCGACGTCTAAGGCGCAAGGGCTATTAGGGGACGGTCATTTCCCTCTTGTTGTGGGCCCGGAAGCGGTCGACTCCCTGGAACGTGTTGGGTCTGTTGTGTGGAGTCAGGTTTCTCAATGTACTCCGTCCCGATCTCGTTAGCCCCCTCTTCTCCAAGAGGGTTTTTCCGAGGGTTTTTCCTTCTTTCTCGTCACTTACAGGTCTTCTCTCTCGGCTCTCTCCCTTGAGTCGGGTGGATGGTAGTCACTAAGCGGGCCACCCGGCTGTGATTTGATGCTTGAAGGGAGTCAAGCATCTACTTCCACCTTCTCGGCCGCTTGCCCGCCATAGCTTTTTAGTCTGTCTCTCGAACCCTCTGCACGGCTCCGTTCGAAACTCTCCATCGACCTACCTTTATAGCTCTTAACCTTAAGGCTGTCTTTCTGGTCTCTATCTTCTCTGCTTGTACAGTCTCGGAGATCCAAGCACTGTTCTGTCGGGAACCTTTTTTGTGATTTTCTGATTCCGGGGTATCCCTCTTAACGGGTCCTTCCTTCTTAGTGACGGTTCTTCTAACCTCCATGTCCACCAGTTGGCGGAACTCCCTGCGTTTCCCCTTCACCTGGGAACAATCTCCGTAAACTTGATACCATACGAGTTCTACTTCGCTGCCTTCAGGTTACCAAGGACTTATGTCTCGGACCATTTTTTGTCCTCTGGAGTGGGCCCAATCGGGGTAAGCCGGCTCCTCGGACCACTATTGCGCGGTGTTTGACGGAAGCGACCTCCTCGGATTCTCTTGTCAAGGTCGGGCGGTTCCCGAGGGCCAACAGGCTCATTCTCTGCCTTCTCGAGCTACTTTCGGGGCGAACATTCACTCGGTCTCTCCGTAGGAGTTCTGCAGTGCCGCCACTTGGACGTCCTTGCATATTTTTGATCGCCGCTACCGCCTGGATATGCAAGCTCCACTCTTTGGTTCTTTTGGGTTTCAAGCGCTTCGAGCGGAACTGTCTCGGTCCCACCCGGTTTAGGGAAGCTTTGGTACATCCCACTGCCTGGACTGATCTGGGTACGTACAGGGAAAGGAAAATTAGTTCATACCTGTTAATTTTCGTTCCTGTAGTACCACGGATCAGTCCAGACGCCCTTCCCCGTTTGTCTCTTTTTCTGTCCTCTCGAAGCTTGTTCTTGCAGGTTGCAGATTTGAGGACATCATTTTTGTGCTTAAATACTGAGCAAATACACCAGAAGCCTTGGTTGTCCAAGTACCAAGATATGCAAGAGCGGTTAGTTAGGCCATGTTATATTTACATTGTTCCACAGTTGCTCTATTGAGCTTTCTGGTTGCTTGCTTGATCCTACTTTAGTTTTCTTCTTTTTCTGCTTTGACATGCGTTATACTGAAGGGTTAGAGGATAGGCTCTGTCCTGATATAGGGCATCCTTCAAGTTTTGGTCTGTCTCCACCTGCTGGAAAGGAGGCTCAACTCACTGTCTGGACTGATCCGTGGTAGTACAGGAACGAAAATTAACAGGTAAGAACTAATTTTTCTTTAACTGATCAAAAATCTCTTCCCATTTTTTCTGTTTTTTATTTTCCATAGCATTCAACCTTAGCACAGGGCCTGATTTACTAAACTTTTTTCCAATGGACACAGAATGGGAAAAAAACATTGGTAAATTATGCCGTTAATCTGACCAGAATAATTACTGTATCTATTTTCTTTTCTGCACAGCATATCTGTGACACAGGAGTGAGTTCTATCAGCTTACTGAAGCTCTGCAGGAATAATAATCGCAAACAAGTTTCAGCCAAGTTCTACAGCTTCCTTGTCCTCAAGAAGCAATTAGCCATTGAGCTGAGCCAGAGTGCTCCTTATGCTGATGTCATTGCTACCCCGGGGCCAAGATTCTACCTCATTTGAAAATACTGCCCCATAGGCATGGTGAGGAAAGGACTGCACTGTTAGTGCTTCCATACACTGATACCATAATTAACACTTAGCCAAAATGTGTGCCATCTATCACAGATGCCATTGTCTGAGATTTACATTCATTAACCTTCATACAGCCTTATATATACCTCTCTTATAACTCACTATTGGCTAACAGAATTCATAATATAATACAATTCTCTTTATACTACAATTGACTGTTGAATGAAGCGTCCACTATTTTCTGATAATTTGCAGTAGTTCATGCAGTGATTGTCATGCAACTGTTTATTAAGAGCCATATTATAACCGTATCTTCCTACAGTTTGTAATTTCCTTGTTTTTAAGGTACAAAGTTTAGTAATCTGAAGGGCTTCTGTGTTTACAGACTTTTGGAAAACCCAGCCATAACTTTATTCTTTCATGCTTTGCCGGTTACAAAGTATGTTGTAATTTTTCATGATGTTCTTGTATTTTCATAGTATCTTCAGGATTATATAAGGAGAGCGAGAATTTACATTACACCCAGTATGATCAAGCATATCTACAAAATGCCCCAAGCACCCGGATATTCTGAGCATAAAACTATTGTTTTTTTCTCTTCTAAAGGCTATTGTCCTTAAAATGATGCATTTTCCTTTGTTACATTTCCATAGGATGACCTTACACATGTATACCATCTCTTGAGACAGTCTAAGCTTTTCATTCTTTCATTTTTATAATACATTATTATCTGTGTTGTGAAATGCACAGAAATGTAAGATTGCAAAGATGTACATAAAGTTTATTTTTGTACTTAATGACAAATATTGGTTACATGTTTTTGTGTTAAAGATTAAATTATTTAAAAACATTGTTCTTGATGCTACTTAAGTTTTATTCTTGAGTTATAAACACTATGGGCCTGATTTTAAAAAGCATTTACATGTTCAAAATTGGATTTTACATGTGTAAATGCACTTTACCTATGTAAGTGAAAATTGCTACAATATATGCCATTGAATTGTCCATAGTATATTTATGGGGAAGTGCACTTTATGCACATAAATGGCTTTTTTAAATTGCTATAATAGTATGCTACATTTATACATGTAACTCTTTCTAAAATTGCCTCTATTTAAGAGGTATACGAGATGCCCTGTTGTAAATGCTAAATGCTTCTCTACATCTTTACACACAGGCCGATACAGTACAGTACAGTGCGTTTTGGACGTGCTATTACCCCTTACTGAATAAGGGGTAAAGCTTACTGAATAAGGGGTAAAGCTAGCGCGTCCAAAACGCGCGTCCAACCCCCCCGAACCTAATAGCGCCCGCAACATGCAAATGCATTTTGATGGCCCTATTAGTTATTCCCGCGCAATTCAGTAAGTAAAATGTGCAGCCAAGCGGCACATTTTACTTTCAGAAATTAGCGCCTACCCAAAGGCAATATTAAGTCGGAGGTCCCGAAAGTTTAAAAAAGTTAAAAGAAAAAAAATATTTGAAATAGGCTCGCGGGTTGAAAACCGGATGCTCAATTTTGCCGGCGTCTGGTTTCTGAACCCGTGGCTGTCAGCGGGCTCAAGAATCGACACCGGCAAAATTGAGCGCCTCTTTCTACCGCCGGGCCTAATTTTAATAAATTAAAATACTGTATTGCGCGCACAGGAGAGCGGGCGAGCACCCGCTCTCCCGCATTTTTACTGTATCGGCCCAACACCAAACAGAACATTAAGATTGGCAAATAAAGGGCTTTTACAAATACCGACAGTTAAAGGGACTCACCTGAGTGAAGTCAGGGAGAAAGCAATCTCTAAAGCCGGTCCCAAATTTTGGAATACTTTGCCAGTCGAGCTCAGACTTGAACTGAACAAGAAGATCTTTAAAAAAGGACTAAAATCATGGTTGTTTAGCATAGCATTTCCTCAAGCAGAAAAAGGGTAGTAGGCAATAGGTAATGAGAACAGTCAAGATTGATTTAACTTTTACAATTAGCAAAGAGCAGCAGGAAAACTATGCCACTTGGGTGGGCGCAATGTTGTAGTAAGAGTATTAATATCATTGTATTTTTATTTGATGTTTTATGGTTTGTGTACTTGTATTTTAATTTCTGTAAACCGCCAAGATTGTCTACCAGATTGACGGTATACAAATAAATAATAATAACAATAAATAAGGTGCACTCAGCGCTGAGCAAGTTAACAAATGGTTGTGCAGATTTTTATGTATATAGCTTTACTCCTGATTTAAAAAGGAATTTAGTGGACAAAAAATGTGACAAAAATTAGCATTCCTCCATGTAATTCCCATGTTAATCAAAGCATTAACTACTATATTTCTCTATGGACAAGCAGAACAAAATACAGCCATACAAGTGGATGACATCATTGACAGCGCCTATATGGAACATGCTTTCTCAGACCTCAGAAAGAACTAGATGTCTTTCTCAGCATGTGTAGGTAATCCTGCACACCCACCACAATGCAAGTCTCCTCAGTCCTTTTTCTTGCGCCGAAGCAAAATAATGTTTATGCTCTCTCTGGTTGACTGCTTGTTGTATTTTTCATATTTTGTTGGGATTTATCCTTGTGGTTTTTTTTCTTTAGTATTTTTGTTCTTGATTTATTGGAATGTAAGGAATAATTAGTCTTACATGATTATAGAAACATAGAAATGACAGCAAAAAAGGACCAAATGATATACCCAGTCTACCCAGCAAGCTTATGCTAGTATCTACTGCACTGTGCAAGTTATCCCCATGCTTATCAGTTTACCAGACCTTAAAAGTCAGGGCCCTTGGATGCTGTTTGAATCCCATTTCCCTTAACCGTTGCCGTGAAAGCATAGAGCAATGTTGGAGTTGCATCAAAAGTAGCAGGCTTAGGGCCTCATTTACCAATTTCGCATGGGTAACGCATGGGTACCGCCTGCGTTAATAAAAGGGGCGTTCCCATGCAAATGAGGCACTTTACGCGCAGCAGGGAATTTTCGTGTCCTGCGAAGGTTTTGCGAATCGTGAAAATGTTTTTGCAATTCACGTTGAAATCAATGGAAAATCAGCGCGCTGTGCAATCCTTTCGCAGCTAGCGGTAAAAAGTGAAACCAAGTACCGCGTCCCGCAATAATGTGACATGTATAAAAAGTCACTTCCTGCCCCTCCTCCTTTGAGGGTTTGGAAGGAGTTTTGGAGAGGAGGTAGGTGTTGGAGATTTTGAGCAGTTGGAGTTAAGAGATCGATTACTGAGTGCGGTATCTTGTTTACTTGTTGTCATCTGTTTCCCTTTACCTGTGTCTTGTGTAATCTGTGTTGGAGTGAAAGATTGTCAGTTCCCTGTTTGTCCCTATCTGTGAGTAGGAGGAGGATGTTATGAATTCCGGCCGCGGCAAGCCGCAACCGGGACTTACCGCCATCCCCAGGGGCCGGTCGGACCGCCGGCACTGAGACGGATCAGTCGGGCTCCTCAGAGGCAGCTGCCACTGCTAATTCAACATGGCCACGGCGTTTCTCCCCGCGCGGCTTAGCCCCGCCCCCTGACTTCTGCTAGGGCCGCGCGGGCGGCTCTGGCCCTAAATTTAAAGGAACACTCACAGGATGTGAGCTGGTTCCTTCCTGCGGTCCTCCTATTGCAGTGATGGCTAACCTATGACACGCGTGTCAGAGGTGACACGCCGAGCCGTTTTGGCTGACACGCGCAGTGTTTCAAGGACTATCAGGAATTTTTATTTTTTTTTTATCGGCTGCGCCGAGCCTTTTCTTTTTCAGCTGCGCCGAGCCTTTAAATGTGTTTTTTAGTTTCCCCCTACCCTCCACCAATGCCCCCGGGCGCAGGGAGGCTCATGCGTCGCAGCGATGAGGCTCAAGACAACGCGCTGATGCACCTCCTTCCTGCCTGTGCGGCCCCGGAAGTAAACGTTGCCGGAGCCGCGTGGGCAGGAAGGAGGAAGCGAATCAGCGCGTGCAGAAGAGGAGCCGCCGCGGGTCGCTGCGAATCCCAAGTCGCAGCGGCCCAAGAAGAGGAAGAGGCCCGGTAGCAGGGCTGCCGCGGCCCGAGAAGATCAGGGCCGCTGCAGAGCCCATCCTGCGGCGACCCGCGAAGAGGAGGCCCAGAGGTGAGAGAGAGGCTGAGGGCCCGTAGAGTGCGTGTATGAGGTGAGTTGAGAGAGAGGACCTGAATGTTTGCAGAGACAGCATGTGAGAGCCTGTGTGTGTGTGTGTGTGTGTGTGTGAGAGAGAGAGAGAGAGCATGTGCCAGTGAGAGCCTGTGTGTATGAATGATTGTATGAGAGAGCATGTGCCAGTGAGAGCCTGTGTGTATGAATGATTGTATGAGAGAGAGCCTGTGTGTATGAATGATTGTATGAGAGAGAGCCTGTGTGTATGAATGATTGTATGAGAGAGAGCCTGTGTGTATGAATGATTGTATGAGAGAGAGCATGTGCCAGTGAGAGCCTGTGTATATGAATGATTGTATGAGAGAGAGCATGTGCCAGTGAGAGCCTGTGTATATGAATGATTGTATGAGAGAGAGCATGTGCCAGTGAGAGCCTGTGTGTGTGAGAAAGAGAAATGCATGTGAGAATGAGAACCTGACTGTGTGTTTGAGGGAAGAAGATGGAGAAAAAAGAAACAGAAAAAAAGACAATATAAAAGGAATTGGCAAAAAAATAAGAAAGGGAAGGTGAAAAAAAAGCCTGTGACCAACCAATTAGAAAACTAAGATCAGACAGCAAAGGCAAAAAAAAAAAAAATGTACTTTTTAGTGATTGGCACATGTACTCTTTGGGAATGTGCAAGAATAGCACTTTCTCAACGTATCTCACAATGTACGAGATCAGCATGGAGAAAGTAGAAGCCCACGGGGCCTGCACAGAGGAGGCAGCAGAATGGACTTCAGTGTCAGTAGCAGCAATCGGCACCTCCGCAATAGCCACGCGGCATCAGTGACAGTGGCAGCAGAGGAATGAGAGAGGTTCTGAGGTTGCTGGCAAAAGAAAGAGAGGGGGGGTCTACCTTTAGTGTGTGAATGTGTATGAATGGGACTCTGCCTGGGGGTGTATGTGTGTGAATGCATGGCTGCCTGCCTGGGGGTCTGTGTGTGTGAGAATGAATGTGTGCATGCCTGGGAGATGGGGAGGGAGTGTTGTGAACATGAATGGGAGCCAATAAAAGAAACCGACTGACAGATGAAGTTTGTAACGCTTGCTTGGACTTGAAGTGTACGAAATACCAACCTTCAATTGAAGATTTAGCCAATGAAATTCAGCAACAAAAAAGTCACTAAGCAGGTAAGGTAAAGAATTATTTGTTTTTGCTTTATTAATAAATACAGTATATATATTAAAATTATAACTTTGTTGATTAGAGCTACAAATATCACAAAATTATGGATTTTTCTAGAAGTGACACACCACCCGAGTTATGCTCGGTTTTTTTTATGAATTTTGACACACTGAGCTCAAAAGGTTGGCCATCACTGTCCTATTGGCTGGGGACTATTTAAGCAAGGTCTGGACCTCCAGACCTTGCCTTGACTTCTTGGCTCCTGCGTTGTTCTGTTCCTGGTTCCTGGTTGTCTTCCTGTGTTGGTTCCTGGTCCGGCTGACGTTTCCTCTGGTTCCTCGATCCCTGGCTTGGCGTCGTACCTTCTCTGGCTCTTGATTCCTGGACTGGCTGCGGACTTCTCTGGTTCTCGACCCCTGGACTGGCTGCGGACTTCTCTGGCTCTCGACCCCTGGACTGGCTGCGGATATCTCTGGCTCTTGATTCCTGGACTGGCTGCGTACCTCTCTGGCTCACGACTACTGGATTGGACTTCTTTAAGAGATTCTCAGGTTGGTTCCTCGACCCGCTGAAGGCGTCTGCTATTGTTGTCTCGACCAGCTGGAGGCGCCAGCATCTATATTACACGACCAGCAGGACGCGCCTGCATCCAGATCTTCTTTACTCCTACTTTCAACTCTGAGGATCGGCCTCGCCTACCGACGGTGGCCTAATCAGTCATCATCGGGCCAAGGGTCCACTTCGGTGAGCATAACAGTAAATCAAGGCCATGGACCCGGCAGAGGCCTCAGCTTTACGAGCCATTCCTGGCCTGGCTCAGAAAATCATGGAGCAACAGAGTATGCTCGAATCCATGGCCGCATCCATGGAGCAGCTCAGCGCCCGGCTAGATGCGGTGGTGGCCAACCAGCCTAGTAATGGCTGCCACAGTTCCAGCGGTCACACCTTTTCACTCCCAGCATCGAGCAGCCCTCATCCAGTTCTTCTACTTCCAGCATCACCACGATACGCCGGAGATCCCCGTCTTTGCCTGGGATTTTTGGATCAATGCACGATGCATTTCCGACTACAATCACCCTTCTTTCCTGATGACGTCACCAAGACCACTTACATTCTGTCCCTGCTGGAAGGCAAAGCTCTCACTTGGGCCTCTCCTTTATGGCAACGATCGGATCCAGTGTTGCAGAACTACTCTCAGTTTATTGAACTATTTCGGACTACCTTCGAGGAACCTGGGAAACAAGCTGCTGCCGCCACAGATCTACTCCATCTCCGACAAGGAGGACGTTCTCTTACGGATTACAACATTGACTTCCGCACGTTAGCCAACGAACTCCATTGGGAGGAGAATGTTCTTCGGACCATCTATCTAGAAGGACTTACTGCAAAAATCAAGGACGAGTTGGCCGCCCGAGAACTTCCGTCTTCTTTAAATGGCATCATTGAATTGGCCACAAGGATCGACCGTAGGCTTCAAGAGAGAGCACGAGAGGGCGGTAACTGGAGAAGACAGCCCACGTTTCCTCTGGCCCCTCCACCTGCCACTACGACTCCTCGAGAAACCCCTACCAGTGAGGGTACCAGGGACGAACCTATGCAGCTCGGAAGGGGTCCGTTGAAACATAGAAACATAGAAACATAGAAATGACGGCAGAAGAAGACCAAACGGCCCATCCAGTCTGCCCAGCAAGCTTCACACACTTTTTCTCTCATACTTATCTGTTTCTCCTAGCTCTTGGTTCTATTTCCCTTCCACCCCCACCATTAATGTAGAGAGCAGTGATGGAGCTGCGTCCAAGTGAAATATCTAGCTTGATTAGTTAGGGGTAGTAACCGCCGCAATAAGCAAGCTACACCCATGCTTATTTGTTTTACCCAGACTATGTTATACAGCCCTTATTGGTTGTTTTTTTTCTCCCCTGCCGTAGAAGCAGAGAGCTATGCTGGATATGCATGAAGTATCAGTTTTTCTTCTCTCCTGCCGTTGAAGCAGAGAGTTATGCTGGATATGCGTGAAGTATCAGTCTTTCTCCCATGCCGTTGAAGCAGAGAGCCATGCTGGATATGCATCGAAAGTGAAGTATCAGGCACATTTGGTTTGGGGTAGTAACAAGCCAGCTACTCCCCACTTTGTGATTGCGAATCCTTTTTTCTTCTCCGCTGCCGTTGAAGCTATGCTGGATATGCATGAAGCATCAGTCTTTCTCCCATGCCGTTGAAGCAGAGAGCCATGCTGGATATGCATCGAAAGTGAAGTATCAGGCACATTTGGTTTGGGGTAGTAACCGCCGTAACAAGCCAGCTACTCCCCTCTTTGTGAGTGCGAACCCTTTTTTCTTCTCCCCTGCCGTTGAAGCAGAGAGCTCTGCTGGATGTGTGAAGTATCAGTTATTCTTCTCCCCTGCTGTTGAAGCAGAGAGCTATGCTGTATATGCATTGAAAGTGAAGTATCAGGCTTATTTGGTTTGGGGTAGTAAACGCCGTAACAAGCCAGCTACTCCCCTCTTTGTGAGTGCAAATTCTTTTTTCCACATTTCCTCTTGCTGTTGAAGCTTAGAGCGATGTTGGAGTCACAGTAAGCATGTGTATGTTTATTGAATAAGGGTATTGTGTCCAGGCAGTAGCCATCATTCTGGCGAGTCACCCCCTCTTCATTGGCGGCCTCTTGACTTTATGGATCCACAGTGTTTATCCCACGCCCCTTTGAAGTCCTTCACAGTTCTGGTCTTCACCACTTCCTCCGGAAGGGCATTCCAGGCATCCACCACCCTCTCCGTGAAGAAATACTTCCTGACATTGGTTCCGAATCTTCCTCCCTGGAGCCTCAAATCGTGACCCCTGGTTCTGCTGATTTTTTTCCTACGGAAAAGGTTTGTTGTTGTCTTTGGATCATTAAAACCTTTCAAGTATCTGAAAGTCTGTATCATATCACCCCTGTTCCTCCTTTCCCTCCAGGGTGTACTATTTAGATTCTTCAATCTCTCCTCGTACGTCAACCGATGAAGATCCTCCACCTTCCAGGTTGCCCTTCTCTGTACTGCTTCCATCTTGTCTTTGTCTTTTTGTAGATACGGTCTCCAGAACGGAACACAGTACTCCAGGTGAGGCCTCACCAAGGACCTGTACAAGGGAATAATCACTTCCCTTTTCTTACTCGATATTCCTCTCTCTATGCAGCCCAGCATTCTTCTGGCTTTTGCTATCGCCTTGTCGCATTGTTTCGCAGACTTCATATCATTAGACACTATCTCCCCAAGGTCCCTCTCCTGCTCCGTGCACATCAGCCTTTCCCCCCCCCCCCCCCATCGAATACAGTTCATTCGGATTTCCACTCCCCATATGCATGACCTTGCACTTCTTGGCATTGAATCTCAGCTGCCATATCTTCGACCACTCTTCCAGTTTCCTTAGATCCCGTCTCATTCTCTCCACTCCTTCCGGCGTGTCCACTCTGTTGCAGATCTTAGTGTCATCCGCAAAAAGACAAACCTTACCTTCTATCCCATCCGCAATGTCGCTCACAAAGATATTGAACAGGACCGGTCCCAACACCGATCCTTGCGGTACACCACTTAAAACCGCTCTCTCTTCAGAGAAGGTTCCATTTACCATCACGCATTGTCTTCTGTCCGTCAACCAATTTGCAATCCAGGTCACCACCTCGGCACTCACTCCTAAGCTTCTCGTTTTATTCACCAGTCTCCTGTGCGGAACTGTATCAAAAGCTTTGCTGAAATCCAAGTATATGATATCGAGCGCTCTTCCTTGATCCAATTCCTTGGTTACCCAGTCAAAAAAGTCAATCAGATTTGTCTGACAGGATCTTCCCCTGGTGAATCCATGTTGCCTCTGGTCCATCAATTCTCCAGACTGTAGATAGTTCACTATTCTCTCTTTCAGCAGTGACTCCATTACTTTTCCCACCACCGAAGTGAGGCTAACCGGTCTGTAGTTGCCAGCCTCCTCCCTGTTCCCACTCTTGTGAAGCGGGACCACCACCGCTCTTCTCCAATCACTCGGCACCACTCCCGTTTCTAGGGATCTATTGAACAGGTCACACAGTGGACCCGCCAGAACATCTCTGAGCTCCCTCAATATCCTTGGATGAATCCCATCAGGCCCCATGGCTTTGTCCACTTTCAGGTTCTTTAGCTCTTCCCACACATTTTCTACTGTAAAAGGATTTTCATCCATTCCACTTCCCTCCAGTTTTTTGTTGTGTAGAGATGGTCCTTCTCCAGGGTCTTCTTTAGTGAACACAGAGCTGAAGTATTTGTTTAATATTTCCTGCCATTTCTTCTTCGTCTCTCTCCACACATTGATCATTACCCACCTTTCAATTTCACTATACCACTTTGGACCTTTCTCTTTTCGCTGATGTATCTGAAAAATGTTTTGTCACCATTTTTTATCTCCTTGGCAATCCTCTCTTCTGCTTGACTTTTGCCAACTTGATTAATTTCTTTGTCTCCCTCAGTTGATACAAATATTCTTCTTTGTGCTCCTCCCTTTGGGATCCTTTATATTTCTTGAATGCTGTTCTTTTGGCTTTAATTTTGTCAGCCACCTCCTTGAGAACCAGATAGGTTTCAATTTTCTTTGCTTTTCTTTACATTTCTAACATATAGAGCAGTTGCCTTGGTGATTGCTCCTTTTAGATTGGTCCCTGCTGATCCACATCTCTCTCGTTCTCCCATCCTTTAAGTTCTTCCTCCAGGTACTTCCCCATTTCCTCAAAGTCTGTGTTTTTGAACTGTAAAACTCGGGTCTTTGTGGTTCTTTTCCCTATTCTTTTAGTGATATTAAACCATACCGTTTGATGATCACTGCTGCTGAGGTGGGCGCCCACCTGGACATCTGAGACATTATCTGCATTAGTGAGCACTAAGTCGAGTATAGCTCCTTCTCTCGTGGGTTCCAACACCATTTGTTTGAACAAAGATACTTGCATGGCATCCACTATCGCTCTACTATTTTTAGTTTCTGCAGATGGGATTTTCCAGTCTACATTTGAGACGACGCAGATCGGGGCTTTGCTTATATTGTGGTGGTTCCGGACATCGTTTATCAAACTGCCCTATTCGTCCGGGAAACTTCAAAGCCTAGGGACTTTGGGGGGCGTTTCCCTGGGCCTTTCTTCTCCAAAACCCCCACTCACTCTACCAGTAACTCTTCATATGAATGGACGAGAATTTACCACCTTGGCGCTGGTGGATTCTGGAGCTGGAGGAGATTTCATTCTGCAAAATCTGGTGGATAAACTCCACATTCCGGTCCAACTTTGTCCAACACCCCTAGTCATTTCCTCCATCCACGGGGAACCTTTACCCGGCAGGATTACGCATCAGACGGAACCTCTGAACTGCTTTATTGCACCAGACCATTTTGAACAAATCACCTTCTTTGTCCTGGAGAGAGCCATTCATCCTGTAGTTTTGGGCATACCTTGGTTACAACGCCACAACCCCCAATTTGATTGGGCTTCCTTACGGTTGACACAATGGGGTCCTGAATGTTCTAAGACTTGTTTGAAGGACTCCAGTTCCGCTTCCAATTACATCTGTGCCTCGATTCTGGGGGAACTATCCTCTCCTTATAAACAATTCACAGATGTATTCTCTAAGAAAGCGGCCGACACCTTGCCGCCTCATCGGGCGTTCGACTGCGCGATCAAGTTGGTGCCTGGGTCCACACCTCCGTCTGGGCGAGTTTACCCTTGTCTGCTGCCGAAACTCAAGCTATGTCTGAATATATTCATGGCAATCTGCAAAAAAAGGATTTATCCGGTGATTCACCTCACCTGCAGGGGCTGGATTTTTCTTTGTGGAGAAAAAAGACGGGACTTTACGCCCTTGCATCGATTATAGAGGGCTCAATGCTATTACTATCAAGGATCGGTATCCTTTGCCTCTCATTGCGGAATTATTCGACCGTCTGCAAGGAGCCCAAATTTTTTCTAAATTGGATCTTCGTGGTGCGTACAATTTGGTACGAATTCAAGAAGGGAATGAATGGAAGACTGCGTTCAACACCAGAGACGGACATTATGAGTACTTGGTAATGCCATTTGGTTTAACTAATGCACCTGCAGTTTTTCAGAATTTTATTAATTTATTTTATTTATTTATTAACTTTTATTTACCGACATTCGTGAAGCACATCATGCCGGTTTACAGTGAACTCAAGGAGGAAAATTACAATAAAAACAATAAAACAAGGGAGGAGGGTAGGGGAAAGAGGAGGGGGGAGAGGGAGAGGGGGAGGAGATGGGAAAGGCAGTAAAGATTGAGAAAATAAAACAAAATAGCGGACTATATACAGTTGACAATATGTACAGTTACAATCAACTTATGTAGTACTGAGGTGGTACTAAAAGACTGGCAATATTTTATCGGTTCAACGTTGTTCTCTTAATATAACGTAATTGGGGGGTGGCAATGAGGAATTCGAGGTAGCAAGGAGGAATTAGGGGTAGCATGGGGGGGGGTGTAGTAGGGCAGCGGAAGGATAGGGCAGAAGGGGGGGTAATGGAGTGGAGATCGAATAAGGGGAAGCTGAATAAGGGAGGTAATTTATGTTTGGTTTGCATCGGGGTAGGCCTGTCGGAAGAGCCATGTCTTGACTCCTTTCTTGAATTTGTGAAGTGATGTCTCTAGGCGGAGGGAGGTGGGGAGGGAGTTCCAAAAGGGTGGGACCAGCGATAGAGAAGGCCCTCCTCTGGTAAGTGATAAATGCGCCGATTTGAGGGATGGGGTGTGGAGAGTGCCTGTATGGGCGGTTCTTGTGGGGCAGTCAGAGGAACGGTAATGAGGCATTTCATCTAGCCAGGTGTGATTGTGGTTTATGTAGGGAGCTGTGAAGGATGGTGAGCGTCTTGTATTGTGAGCGAAGGAGATGGGCAGCCAATGTAGGTCCTTTAGGATGGGGGTGATGTGGTCCCTTTTACGAGTACTGGTTATGATTCTGGCCATGGAGTTTTTGTAGGATCTGAAGGGGTTTGATGGTGGTGGCAGGAAGGGCCTAGTAGAAGGGAGTTGCAGTAATCTAGTTTCGTGAGCATAGTGGTCTGTATGACTGTGCGGAAATCGTGGGTGTGGAGGAGGGGTTGAGTTTTTAAGGATGTTTAGTTTATAGAAACCTCCCTTTAGGAGAGCTTTGATGTGGGGTTTAAAGTTTAGGTGTTGATCTATAAAGACACCTAGGTCTCTTACAAAAATGGGGGCTGAGAGTGGGCTGTAGTTGTTATTCAGGAGAGTGTTCTGTAGTGTGGGGAGAGTGAAACGCTCAGGCTGATTAGAGATGACGAGTAGTTCAGTTTTAAATGTATTTAGAGCTAGGTGGAGCTTAGATAGCAAGGCGCTTATAGTGGCAAGGCAAGATTCCCATCGTTGCAAGGGTTCGTTTATGGATTTTGAAATGGGATGAGAATCTGCACGTCATCTGCATATAGGAAAAATTTCAAGCCTAGGTCGGAGAGAAGGTGGCATAGAGGTAAGAGATAAATATTAAAGAGGGTGGAGGATAAGGAGGATCCTTGGGGGACACCTTGGGTGATAGGGATGTGTGAGGATTCGAATTTGTCAATTTTTACTAGGTATTCTCTGTGTGTGAGGGTAGGAGGAGAGCCATGAGAGGGCTGTGTCGGTGATACCTATTTCTGCCAAACGGGTCATTAATATTTGGTGGTTGACTGTATCATAGGCAGCTGAAATGTCTAGTAGGGGCGAGTAAATACGAATTTCCATGGTCCATACCTTTAAGTATGGTGTCTGTTCATGGCCAGTAATAGGTTTTCAGTACTACGGGCTTTACGGAAACCGAACTGTAGTGGGGTGGAGATATTGTGGTCTTCTATGAAGTCAGTCAGTTGTTTGTTAATTACCCTCTCTAGGACTTTAGATAAGAAAGGCAGATTGGAGATCGGTCTGTAATTGGCAGTGTCAGTGGGGTCGAGAGTGGGTTTTTTAAGGAGAGGCTTGACTATGGCTAGTTTAAGTGGGTCTGGGATGCTGCCTGCGGTGATGGAGCAGTTAATTAGGTCCGTAATGGGTTTGGTAATGGCGGAGGTAATAGAGAGGAGGGTTTTTGAGGGAATGGGTGTCTGAGGTGTGGGTGGCTGGTTTCATCTTTTTAGGATTGCCTCTACCATGTTGGTAGTGAGGTCAAAGGTTCCAAGGTTGATCCTTTTGTCGTTGGGTAGTGGGGCGAGGGGGGCGGGGTTGGCAGGGAAGCGAAGTAGAATGTTATCGATTTTGTTCTTGAAATACAATGCTAATTCTTCGCATCTCTTACTGGAATTTGTTTCGTTGAGAGTAGGGGTGTTGGAGCTTGTGAGTTCTGAGACATATGCGAATAAGGCGTTCGCATTAAATTGGTAGTCATGGATTTTTGCAGCGTGGAAATCTCGTTTGGCTTGGGTAATTGCATGACGGTACATGTGTAAAGGTGTTGTTGTATGTAGCTTTATGTGTTTGCGGATGGTTGTTGCGCCAAGCGCGTTCTTTGGCTCGTAGGTCTTGTTTAATTATTTTAATTTAGCGGAGAACCATGGTTTCCTTTTTTCAAGTTGTGCTAGGGGTATTTCTTTGTGGATGATGGGGCATAGTCATTGGCTATGGTAGTGGTAAGGGTGTTCCGGAGCGTAGTGCAGTGTCTGGGTTGGTGAGATTAAGGTTATTGGTCTTTGTCGAAAGCTAGGGTAAGCTCTTCCGTGGTGCAGGTTTACGGAAGGAAATGGTTTTAACTATGTTTTTGTGTGGTAGGTGTGGGGGAACTTGGTATTAAGGCTTGCATTAATGAGGAAATGGTCGGACCACGGTACTGGGGTGACTTCAGGGGGGGTAGAAGTTGTTGTTAAATTCACAAAGATTAGGTCGAGGGCAGGGTGGGGCATCTACATGGAGATTGAAATCCCCTAGTATAAATGGTGGAAGGTCTATTTGATGTTGACAGTGAAATATTCAGTGATGGGTTGAGGGATCTTGTTCAATTAGGCCTGGGGGGGCGTAGACGAGGCAGATCTGCAGGGATTTGGATGTAAATAGCGCAATTTCTAGTTTGGGCGGGGGTTGAGTGGTTTGGAGTTGAGGCTGAGGCTTTTTTGGCCGCCAGGAGTAAAACCTCCACCTCTCTTTTTAGTCTTGGGATGGAGAAGAAGTCGTATGTCTTTGTCGGGAGCTGATTTAGGAAAACCTGGTCAGTGTTTTTAACCAGGATTCAGTGATGGCACATAGATCGGGATTTTTTGTCCGTGAGTAGGTCATTTAGTATAGGTCCTTTTTTTGGATGGATTGGGCATTAAGAGGGAAATGGCTAGGGTGGTTAGGCCCAGGAGTTGTGTGAGGGGTGAGGTCATGATGGGAATAAGGGATTTGTGAGGGGTGGGCAGGTGAGGGGCGTATTGGGGTGGGCTTGCGTAGCGAGGAGCAGTGCCGTCTTGGAATGGGGAGTAGGCACATGGGTTATGGCAAAGAGAGGGGGAGGGCAGCGGGGAAAAGTAAGGGGCAGCTGAGAAAGTTGATTAGTTAGGCAATCAAGTCAAAACCTGGTCTCGGATATAGACAAAGTTAACACAGGAATGCAGGGTAAAAATCAAAGTACTGTATTTTCAGGCTGGCGTTTAAAATATTACATGTCGCCAAGGTAACAGATAGTTCGGGGTGGTCAAGTTGTCCTTGGTTTGGGTCGGCATCTTTCCGTGTTTCTGGAGCAGATTTGGTTGCAAGTCGTATCATGGGGGGAGTCCATTGCTGAGGAACAGTTAGGGAAGTTAGGACGGGACCCCGAAACGGGACGCACGAAAGGGCGCACTAAGGGGCAGGCCCCTTAGATTGCGCTCCTTCATGCGCCCGGCGCGCGACGCCGCCGGTAGGATCGCAAATTTAAAGGGCTTTGGCTTGCCTTCTGATAGGCCTAAAGCCTCTCAGGGGGCGCGGCTGACTCACCGCGTGGCGTCGGAGGATTCTCTTGCAGGAGACAGTTCTTTTATATTCTTTTCCCTTTACTTTTAATATTTTTAAATTTTTGTTTGCCGTTCCTGCTGGCGCCTCTTCTTCTGCACGGATCACTGAGGAGGTGAACGGGCTCTTGCCCCGAGTGGGCAGCGCCGACCGCCGCGAGCCCCAGCAGAGGAGGGGAGAGAAGCTGTTGGAGCCGGAAGCAGGGCGCAGAGAGAAAAAGTCGCCGGTAGGATCGCAAATTTAAAGGGCTTTGGCGTGCCTTCTGATAGGCCTAAAGCCTCTCAGGGGGCGCGGCTGAACTCACCGCGTGGCGTCGGAGATTAATGGAATCTTTAGAGATTTGTTATATACTTGCGTTGTGGTTTATCTTGATGACATTTTGATTTTTTCCAAGGACTTACTTACTCATTGTCAACACGTGCTACAAGTATTACAAAGACTCAGGGACCATCAGTTGTATGCTAAACTGGAAAAATGTATTTTTGAAACAGAGTCTTTGGCCGTTCCTGGGATACATTATTTCTAACAAGGTTTCCAAATGGACCCAACTAAAATAAAAAGTATACAAGAATGGACTCGACCGAAGGGGCTAAAGGCCTTGCAGAGGTTCCTTGGGTTTTGCCAATTACTACCGACATTTCATTAAGGACTTTTCCAAATTATCTGCACCCCTCACCGCACTCACACGTAAAGGAGCTAATATCGCTACTTGGCCCACTGCCGCCGAGGAAGCATTTCAGGCTCTTAAGACTTCCTTTTTATGACAGCCCTGTCTTCGCCATCCTGACCCGAGTCGCTCATTTACTGTTTGAAGTTGATGCAGTCCACCGAAGGTGTAGGAGCGGTATTAAGCCAGACTGATGCCAAGGGTACATCTCATCCCTGTTCATATTTTTCAAGAAAGTTCTCTTCTGCTGAGTGCAACTATGCTATTGGCGACAAAGAATTATTGGCCATTAAACTAGCATTGGAAGAATGGCGACAGTGGCTGGAGGGGGCTCAGCACAAAATCACTATCTTTACTGATCATAAGAATCTGATTTACCTACAACAAGCCCAACGACTTAACCCGCGGCAAGCCCGCTGGGCATTATTTTTTTCCCGTTTTGATTTTGAGCTCCGGTATCCGACCTGCCAGTAAGAATATCAAAGCAGATGCATTATCCCGGTCCTTTGTCTGCGAGAATGGAGAAGACGTGTTGCAGAATATCATTGATCCAGCCCGTATCATTCTTGCAGCTACCGTTCCTGTTCCGATGGGGAAAACGGTGGTTCCCAGCAGCTCCGCAACAGGGTATTGAAATGGGGACATGACATCCAATTCGCTTGACATCCCTGGATGCAAGAGAACACAGGACCCTCCTTCAGCTATTCTATTGGTGACCGGGGATGTACAAAGACATTCGTGCATACGTGGACTCCTGCCCCGTTTGGCCCAACATAAGAATCCGGTGGGAAAAGCCGTGGGGGACGATTACAACTCATTTCCGGCACACCAAACCTTGGACGCATATCTCCACAGATTTTGTGGTTGATTTACCTGCCTCTGAGGGACATACAGTTTATTTGGGTGGTGATTGATCACTTCTCTAAAATGGCTCATTTACACCATTAAACACCCTGCCCACCCTTCCCCTCTGCTCCTCGTTTGGCTCAACTATTTATGTCACATATATTCCGGCTTCAATGATTACCATCGCACACTATTCTTCCGATCGAGGCTCCCAGTTCACTGCCCGATACTGGCGGAATCTTTTGTAGCCAAATTTCGTTGGATTTTCACGACCGCCTTCCATCCCGCAAGCCAATGGTCAAGTAGAACGGACTAATCGTACTCTCAAGCAGTTTCTACGGTCTTATGTTAATACGCGACAGGATGACTGGGCGGCATTGTTGCCGTGGGCGGAGTTTTCCCATAACTACCACACTTGTACCTCGACCGGATCCTCCCCGTTTCAAATTGTGTTTGGCTATCAACCTACACCACCGGTGCCCCTACCCCTGGCGGTGCCCTCTCCGGCGGCTCAACTTACTGCCACACAGTTCCAGCAGTTATGGGTGCACACTCGACACATGCTCCGTAAAGCAGCCCTTACGGCTAAGAAGTTCGCTGATAGACATCGGAGACCTGCACCTCAATTTCATCCGGGTGATAAGGTGTGGCTGAGCACCAGGAACATTCGTTTGAGGGTCCCTTCGATGAGATTGGCTCCCCGGTATATCGGTCCTTTTCCAGTAACTAAACAGATCGGTCCTGTAACTTACCAACTACGCCTACCTACCTCCCTTCGCATACACAAGGTTTTTCATGTCTCTCTGTTGAAACCACTGCTCCTCAAATGGCCATCTCGGAAGGCCCCTGTGTCCTCACACGTCCAGCTGGAGGAAGACCCGACAGAATAGGAAGAATAGGAAGACCTATTCTTCCATGATTTCAGGACAGTTCTCCAATCCTTAATATTCGCCAAAATAGACTACTGCAGCGCTCTCCTCACAGGCCTTCCCAGCTCAACCACAAGGCCGCTGCAGATGATACAGAACGCCGCGGCCAGAATTTTGACCAGCACCAGCCGGAGAGAGCATATTACTCCCATCCTCCGAAACCTACACTGGCTACCAGTCAACTTCAGAGTCCTACACAAATCACTCACTTTAATACATAAATCCATCCATAATCACCTTCACCTCGATCTCGAAATCCCTTTCGGACTCCATACCTCCAGCAGACCGATTAGAGAAAACTACAAAGGAGCACTTCAACCCCCCACAACCAAAGCCACGCGCCTCATCTCGACCAAAGACCGAGCTTTCTCTATAGCAGGCCCAGCCATCTGGAACAACCTCCCAGCAGATCTCAGGCTGGAACCCTGCCTAGTAACATTTAAGAAAAAACTCAAGACTTGGTTGTTCCGCCAAGCCTTCCCGGACCCCTCAGACACACATTAGACGACGAACCGGCTCATGAGCAATGGAACCCAGATCCTCTCTAAATTCTACACAAGCATCAGTACTTTCATAATAGCTCAACTAGCACTAGCACGGACTTTTAGGTCTTAGTTTCTTAACTTACTACCCTTTTTAAGCCTTCTTTCCAGCTGTTTTAAGCTTCCAAGTTTTGCAGTCCTTGTTAAATGTAACTTTGTTTCTCCTGATTATAATAAGTTGTTTATGTTTACTGTTTATGTCCCTGTTCGATGTAAACCGACCTGATAAGGTATTTAACTTTGAAGGTCGGTATAGAAAAATGCTAAATAAAATAAATAAATATCAAGTCCGCGAGGTTCTCGATGTTCGAAGACGAGGTCATAGATGGGAGTATCTGTTGGCATGGGAAGGATTTGGGCCTGAGGAGAACTCCTGGGAACCCGTTGCTGATATCCTGGATAAGGATCTTCTCCAGACTTTTCACTCCAACCATCCAGAAAAACCCAAGCTTTCTAGGGGGAGGCCTAAAGGAGGGGGTACTGTTATGAATTCCGGCCACGGCAAGCCGCGACCGGGACTTACCGCCATCCCCAGGGGCCGGTCGGACCGCCGGCACTGAGACGGATCAGTCGGGCTCCTCAGAGGCAGCTGCCGCTGCTAATTCAACATGGCCACGGCGTTTCTCCCCGCGCGGCTTAGCCCCGCCCCCTGACTTCTGCTAGGGCCGCGCGGGCGGCTCTGGCCCTAAATTTAAAGGAACACTCACAGGATGTGAGCTGGTTCCTTCCTGCGGTCCTCCTATTGGCTGGGAACTATTTAAGCAAGATCTGGACCTCCAGACCTTGCCTTGACTTCTTGGCTCCTGCGTTGTTCTGTTCCTGGTTCCTGGTTGTCTTCCTGTGTTGGTTCCTGGTCCGGCTGACGTTTCCTCTGGTTCCTCGATCCCTGGCTTGGCGTCGTACCTTCTCTGGCTCTTGATTCCTGGACTGGCTGCGGACTTCTCTGGCTCTCGACCCCTGGACTGGCTGCGGACTTCTCTGGCTCTCGACCCCTGGGCTGGCTGCGGATATCTCTGGCTCTTGGTTCCTGGACTGGCTGCGGACCTCTCTGGCTCACGACTACTGGATTGGACTTCTTTAAGAGATCCTCGGGTTGGTTCCTCGACCCGCTGAAGGCGTCTGCTATTGTTGTCTCGACCAGCAGGAGGCG
Organism: Rhinatrema bivittatum; assembly: GCF_901001135.1. Classification (NCBI taxonomy): domain Eukaryota; kingdom Metazoa; phylum Chordata; class Amphibia; order Gymnophiona; family Rhinatrematidae; genus Rhinatrema; species Rhinatrema bivittatum. Next base: position 5,105,784 of record NC_042622.1, read on the forward strand.
CCTGCATCCAGATCTTCTTCACTCCTACTTTCAACTCTGAGAATCGGCCTCGCCGACCGACGGTGGCCTAATCAGTCATCGTCGGGCCAAGGGTCCACTTCGGTGAGCATAACAGAGGAGGAGTGTGGTGGTGGTGGTGCTGGTGAGGAGGAGGAGGAGTGCGGTGGTGGTGGTGGTGGTGCTGCTGGTGAGAAGGAGGAGGAGTGCGGTGGTGGTGGTGGTGCTGCTGCTGGTGAGGAGGAGGAGGAGTGCGGTGGTGGTGCTGGTGAGGAGGAGGAGGAGTGCGGTTGTGGTGGTGGTGGTGAGGAGTGCAGTGGTGTGATGTGCTGGTGGTGAGGAGTGTGGTGGTGGTGGTGGCGAGGAGGAGTGTGGTGGAGGATGGAGCGTGACAGGAGTGGGAGGAGAGGACAGAAGAGGGGAGTTGAAAGTAGGGGGAGGAGGTGGGAGCGGGGGAGGGAGGAAGAGGGACTTAGTGGTAGGGGTCTGAGGAGTAGGAGCAGGGACAGGGGTAGTGGGAGAGATAGGCAGGAGGGAAGTGATAGGAGGGTGGGGAGGGGGAAACGATGAAGCAGGAGAGAATGGTGGAAGAGGTAGGGCTAGACAGCAGGCAGAGGGAAAGGGAGGTGGAAGCGCAGGGTCAGGTGGGGGGGGGGAGGAAGGGAGTGGGGAATCTGGTGGGTCGGAGAGTGAGGCTAGGGAGGAGACCTCTCCGGAAGTGGCACCCCAACCAGCCAGCCAGGCAAGGGTCAGGCAGCGTGCCATGCGCTTCAGCCAGGAGGACAACGATCGCTGATAGAAGGCGTCCTCCATCACTATGCCCATCTCTTTGGCAACCTGGCAGTGAAGACTCCAAGGCAGCCAAGGCACAGCTATGGGCCACTATAGCTGGGGACATCTGAAGGCAAAGTGGAATACCTCGCACCGGGGAGCAGGTAGCCCACCGTTACAGGGACATCAAGGCCCAGCTGAAGGTAAGATTGCGGAGCGCAATGAATACCTGCGGGAGACAGGAGGAAGGTCCCCGTGCCCAATCCGCTTCACGGATATGGAGAGGCGTCTCATGCAGCGGCTGGACCAGATGTTGTTCGAGGGATTGGACCCACGACTGGATACATCCCACCTCAAAGATGGTAAGTTGGCCTGTACCCCCCACCAGGTCCTTTCCTGACCTGTTCAAGGTTCATACACAATGTTTAGTCCTGTATTCAGTTGTGGTTCCCCATGTGTTCTCCAGAACAGTGTTGACCCTCCCTCCCCCACACTGTGCCTAGCAGGATGAGGTGTTCTAGAAATGCCTAGAACTGTGAATGTGTTCTCCTCCCCCATCTGCTCTGCACAGCCCAGAGGGCCCCCTCCCCCACACTGTGCCTAGCAGGATGAGGAGCTCCAGAAATGCTTAGAACTGTGAATGTGTTCCCCTCCCCCATGTGCTCTGCAGAGGCCCTGGCGGAGCCCCCATACCCTATTCCCCAGGCCATGAGGTACAGAGATACAACATAACCTTATAAGCTGACTCACATGATTATGTGCCCCTGTTTCATGCTACTATCATTCAACCAAATGCTGCTGTGGTACTGATGCTGTCTATCCTTTTGCCCCCATCTTCTACAGAGCCCTCTGGTCCCAGACAGCAGAGGTCAGATTCCAGCTGGGAAGGCCCAGGCACCAGCACTGACCCACCTGGGACAAGGCGGCCACCTATGTTAACCAGGCCCTTTGTCCTTGATGCCGGGACGAGGTGGTCAGATGAGGAGGAAGAGCTGGACCCCACAGCAGCAGGCAAAGGCAGCCCCCTGAACCTGACCGAGGCCCTTGAAGGTCTGGAGTGGGGGGTCTCCCCGACCGCTCTGGGTGCAAGCAGCCAACTCACATTTGAGAGAACACCGCCCACTGAGGATACCCCAGTCATGTCCCCATGCAGCCCTGCACGCAGCTGTGCCTGCAATTGCACATCTCCCAGCACCAGTAGCCCCACCACCAGCACCACAACCAGTTACAGCAGCCCCACCCTTCCTACCGAACGAGGACCCAATCACAGGCACACAAGCAGAGCAAATCCGGATGGAACTGCGTGGGCTGAGGAGAGCAGTTTCACAGCTGACACGCCACTTCCAGCTCCACACTGCATTGACCACCCAAGCATCCAACAGCCTGACAACAGCGATTGGCACACAAAACACAATATTGCTCCAAATCCTGCAGTGGATGACAGAACAGCGGGCGTCATCGTCCACAACATCCACACCCCAACCAAGTCCCTCAGGGTCCCGAGGACACAGGGGGCGTCCCCCCAGGAACATGCCACCTCCCACAGGACCAGCAGGATGTGGCAAGGGGCCCTGGGGACCATCATACACCTGAAACTGGGTAGGTCACTCACACCCGCCACTGAGATGGCCATCCCGCAGAGTTGCAGTGCCGCCGAGATGGAAGAGGATGCATCACTGCCTGCTCCCCGCAGACTTCAACGGCAGGGGAGAAGAAAAACTGATACTTCACGCATATCCAGCATAGCTCTCTGCTTCAACAGCAGGGGAGAAGAAAAACTAATACTTCACACATAACCAGCACAGCTCTCTGCTTCAACGGCAGGGGAGAAGAAAAACTGATACTTCACGCATATCCAGCACAGCTCTCTGCTTCAACGGCAGGGGAGAAGAAAAACTGATACTTCACGCATATCCAGCACAGCTCTCTGCTTCAACGGCAGGGGAGAAGAAAAACTGATACTTCACGCATATCCAGCACAGCTCTCTGCTTCAACGGCAGGGAGAAGAAAAACTGATACTTCACGCATATCCAGCACAGCTCTCTGCTTCAACAGCAGGGGAGAAGAAAAACTGATACTTCACGCATATCCAGCACAGCTCTCTGCTTCAACGGCAGGGGAGAAGAAAAACTGATACTTCACACGCATATCCAGCATAGCTCTCTGCTTCAACGGCAGGGGAGAAAAAAACTGATACTTCACACATAACCAGCACAGCTCTCTGCTTCAACGGCAGGGGAGAAGAAAAACTGATACTTCACGCATATCCAGCACAGCTCTCTGCTTCAACGGCAGGGGAGAAGAAAAACTGATACTTCACGCATATCCAGCACAGCTCTCTGCTTCAACAGCAGGGGAGAAGAAAAACTGATACTTCACGCATATCCAGCACAGCTCTCTGCTTCAACGGCAGGGGAGAAGAAAAACTGATACTTCACACGCATATCCAGCATAGCTCTCTGCTTCAACGGCAGGGGAGAAGAAAAACTGATACTTCACGCATATCCAGCATAGCTCTCTGCTTCAACGGCAGGGGAGAAGAAAAACTGATACTTCACGCATATCCAGCATAGCTCTCTGCTTCAATGGCAGGGGAGAAGAAAAACAACCAATAAGGGCTTAATAACATAGTCTGGGTAAAACAAATAAGCATGGGTGTAGCTTGCTTATTGCGGCGGTTACTACCCCTACTACCCCTAACTAATCAAGCTTGATATTTCACTTGGATGCAGCTCCATCACTGCTCTCTACATTAATGGTGGGGGTGGAAGGGAAATAGAACCAAAGAGCTAAGAGAAACAGATAAGTATGAGAAAAAAATGTGAAGCTTGCTGGGCAGCCTGGATGGGCCGTTTGGTCTTCTTCTGCCGTCATTTCTATGTTTCTATGACTTGCAGTGCTGCTGAGATGGAAGAGGATACCTCACTGCCTGCTCCCTGCAGACTTGCAGTGCCGCCCAGATGGAAGAGGATGCATCACTGCCTGCTCCCCGCAGACTTGCAGTGCCACCCAGATGGAAGAGGATGCATCATGCAAAGCAGATGAGGCGCCACCTCCCACCCACCTGGTCAGCTGGTCCACCTGCATCCGCTGCGCCACTCTGCTGTGTGCCACCTGCATCCGCTGTGCCACTCTGCTGTGTGCCACCTGCATCTCTGCGCCACTCTGCTGTGGGGTGCTTTCTGTTCTCAAGGGCTGCAACTTCTGCCTGTGTGCTGTGGGATGACTTGTGTGCTCAAGGGCTGTCAATGCTGGTTGTGGGGTGCGTTCTGTGCCTCATGGCTCCAAATGGCACTTGGGCTGTGTCAGCCTGGGCCTCCTCCTGCTGCCATGCCGCTGCTGTGTCGTCCTGGGCCTCCTCCTGCTGCCATGCCGCTGCTGTGTCTTCCTGAGCCTTCACTGCTGTTGCCATGCCGCTGCTGTGTTGTCCTGAGCCTTCACTGCTGTTGCCACACCCTTCATGTGTTCCCCTGCTGCCTACATGCTGCACTGCAGGATATCTTTTCTGCTGGCTGGACTTTCACTCTGCTGGCGGGCCTTTCAGGCACCCCTTTCAGTGCAGTCTTTCAACATGGACTGCCTGGGGCCCAGACTTTCATTCTGCCAGCCGGCCTCTCAGGCACTCCCCTTTCAGTGCAGTCTTTCAACATGGACGCCTGGGGCCTATGCCAGTCAACACATTGTATACGACCAGCGGTAATCTATGTATTCAGTATCCAAGCTATTGGGGTGCCACTTCCTGTTTCTCTGTTCCTAGGTAATCATGCTTTGCCAGTACTGATAACACCCACTACCTGCATATGTGTATATACTGCTTATGGTGGAGTGATGTAGCATGGAATTGGACCACTTTGGATCTATTAGCTATCTAGTACTTGCAGTAATGATTACCTAGGAACGTCTAATGTATGCTTAACTGCTGAAGTAATACTTCACTATACCCTGCAGAATGTTGTCAGGAATAAATATCCTGTTTAACCTGCCACCTTTTGTGTCCTCTTTATGTTCCTAATGTGCCCTTGGTGTACACCCGCCACACCTTGCATGCTGCATCACACGTTGCACCAATGCAGAGTTTCCCAACTGCCCCTGTCTGAGGTTCAGTATAGCAACATCTGCACCTGCCATTGACAACCTTACAGTTAGTTCATGTACTAGGAGGGTGCTAAGGGGGACCCTGCAGAGTAAACATTAGGGGAGTACATGACATGTCCCTCACAGTAGAAGAGGTACTGTTCCTCAGTACAGGGAATGCACAGTAAGGGAGCGTTCTGATGTATGCCTGCTCTCATGATCTGTGGAAAGGGGAAGGGGTGGGCAGCAGTCTATTGCAATTGCAGTGCTCATGTCAGGCACTGTTGGTGGTGATGAGTCCAGACAGGTATTTCTTACCAGTGTTCAGTATTATAGCTATCTCTGCCTGACAAACACCACGTATGTGAGCTAACCGATGCTAAGGAACTAACCGAGTTTGCTCCTAGATTGGTCTCACATGTGCTGGTAAACAGAAGATGCCTTCCACCAATGCTGGGTGACTGACAGACAGGTTGCCAACCTCTGGTGCCATGCAGGACATCCATTATAGTGGTGGCTCATGCATGCTTAATTTCCAGGCGCCATTGGCATACAATAGTGTGTACCATCCTCATCTGCACATGCTAAGCATGTACCCTGTGCATACTGATATATCAGTGTACATCCCCACCATGGCAGCATGTCCATGGATTCCTTGTGGCAGGGAAGGTTTCCTATAGTTACTGTCTTAGCCTTAAGGTTGTGGCCACTGAAAGGTGAGGCATGGGAAGGGTTATGTTGCTATCTGCATGCCGTGTATTAAAGGAGTTGCACAGACTGTCAGCGGCCAGGTAACTAGGCTGTTGCTAGTCGTACGGAGAGGTGAATATATTAATGCTAATGTGTCATACCCGTTTACATGGTGCAACCGGTGTGCAAGGCATGCTCAACAGGCCTTAAGTGTGTTGATCTGGTGACCATGTGCACAAAGATGTGGTGACTGCTGGTGTGCAGTCAGTGTTAACCACCAGTATATTAATTTGAGGGCCAGAAAAGGGCAAGGGTTGCAAGAAGTGGTCACCATCCGTTGTGACACAATCCCTCCGGTGCCGTCTCCCAGCTGTGGGGTGTGCATGGACCCTTTATAATGTTGGCCACGTCCACCATGTGAACACTGTCTGACAGCCAACACTGTGGGTCCACAGTCCTACAGTGTCATCACATATTTCACCTCGCCACACACATATACAAGCCACTCTCCAAGGTTAACTGTCATTGTTGATAGCGCATGTAGTTTGGACAACCAGTACAGTCCACTGACAGGTATCTGTCAGTGTTGACAAATATTCGGTATACTTACTGACTATTAACAGAACAACAATAATTTCCATGCTGCAGAATCCCAGTGGACTTTCCTCCCTACAGGTGTGATGTTAAGGTTACAGGTAACCAATGTAGCTCACAAATCATTATCAGCAGAATATTAGTGTTTCCACATACTGTATGACCTGTGTCACATCACGTAATATACCCACTTCACCCCCGT